>NW_019729903.1:445928-470921 GCF_002891405.2 Cryptotermes secundus | reverse complement strand
TAATGTTTGCGAATCAACTGTGGGAAGGAGTGAGGGAGGGAGGGAGGGAAGGAGGGAGGTTGACACCCAGTAACTGAGACATGTATAGGCACACCTTGCAACCCTTCTTTCAGTGGACTCGACCAAATCCACTGCGCATTTGTTGAGAATGGCCAGGCCCAAAAACGTGGACGATACTTGTATATTACTTTTATGGGCCTGGAAATACATCTTCAGCAATGATTGGGCCTACGGCCTTCTCGAATATGATGCCCTGTAGTCTGGTCTTGTCGCTCGTATTCGGGTTAGACCCGAACAAATTTACGGCTACATCTGACAGATTTCTTATGCCTCTCCTGCTTCCCTCCAGGCAAATGCCGGGATTGTATCTCTGATTGGGCCACTACCACTTCCAGCCACATGCAGTAAACCTTCGCTAATCCGGATGAACAGGGAGGTCATCCGTATTATCACTTAATCCGGATTAATGAAGCAAAAGATAACCCTGAAAGACATAGAAAGCTTAGAAAACAAGTAAATGATAAATATTATAATATAGGCAGTGCAATGAAAATAATTTAAAAATATCACTGCAGTAATTACTTCCTTTGTCAGAAGCTGAAAACCAGTGTCTCCTTCATTCAGCTCAAACCAGTCTTGGATATTTTCTTATATCGTTTTAGCCACTCCAGCTGCCCTGAACACAGTCTGAAAGTCCTCTTGCTCTAATCCCTCTTCCTACTAAATGCCATCTGTCTTTTGAACTATGTACTCAACTGTGAACAGAATTTTTTATCATTCGTATTTAGATCCGGATTAACTGAAACCGGATTAGGGACGGTTTATTGTATCTTCACTTCATTATCCAGTAATCTTAATGTCCGACGCTATACGGGCCGATTTGCTAATAGTGTCACCAAATAAATGATAAATAAATTAACAAATATATGAGTAAATAAACCGCAAGAGGTGTGAGTTTCTCACAGAGATAGTTATGAAGAGTTCTGTCTTCTGGGATATAACGCCGTGTGGTCCGTTGAAAGTCAGCAGATGTTTCGGAAGAACATGTCGCCTACATTTTCATGGTCGAAGGCAACCTTGAAGATGAATGCGACATGGTCCTCCAAGTCGATGGTTATCTTTGAACTGACTACACAGCGTCATATCCCAGAACACAGAAATCTTTATGGACAGTACGGTTCTTTTAATACGACGCTGTTTAGTCTGGTAGAATTTCGCCGAATTTTATACTCTGAAGATGGAGGCATTATGTTTTTCGTAAGCGGCAGTAAACTGCTATCAGACTATGTAACGTCACTTCCCAGAAGGTAATGTTCTTCAAAAAGTTTGTATTTGCCAGAGCGGCATCACCAGTAAGTGACCCTCCGAAATGCATCATCTGAACCTATGACTTCCAATGAAACGGCTCCTTACCAGCAAGTCTTCTCTTTGAATATTTTTTTCCAAAATGAAATCTCCAGAGACATGCTACATGCCAACACTCCCTACTCATACCTAATCAGTGACTGCGAAAATCAAATTTCCGTGTTCCTGTCTCCGATTCCCTGTAGAGTTCTGGCGTTTGTAAAAAGAAATTCTGGGTTGTAGTCAGATATGGATGGAAGACGTGCAGGTTATCTGCCTAAGAAAAAGGCAGAGCTATCCCTGTAACAGGCCGTGGAAACCCGTAGGTTTGTGAGACTTCGATGCTCCCACGCTCACAGATGGCGGTGAGGTGGCAGCCTTTCGCGCCGGCCGTCCATTACACCCCAGGAAGATTCCTGGTACACATTTCTGTTAGAGGCTGAGTTGACTCCAGGAGCATAGTGCGGCTGGGTTATGTTAATTGGAAAGCGGCCTCCGTAGTCTAGAGGTAACGTTCCCACATCATGACTCGTGGTTCGCGGGTTCAAATACCCGGCGGAGGTCGTCGAATTTTTAAGGGCGGAAAAATTCAGGGAACAAGTCCTCCGGGAGGGACTTTAAGCCGTGTGTCCCGTAACTTTACGGCACGTAAAAGAACCTCATATCTCCAAAGGAGATCACCGAGCCAAATTCCAGGACGTTTCCCGCCCAATAATAGTCTCTAAGGCCTCTGATAGATGGGGGAAGCATTATAGACACCGCTAAGCAAGTGGAGGCCGAACTCGCTTGCTCGGCGGGACTGATGGTACGCACCATTATCGGTAGTGTATAGAGACTGGTAGAATATCATAGAGGGAAGCACGATGGACGAATACTGGTCTAAGTGCATGGGGAAACCCACCCTCTCCAATAACTAACTAACTAACTAACTAACTATGTCGATTGGAAAATCAATGATCTCATCAGAATCGAACCCGCCATCATCTGGCCTGCAGCATCGTACCTCAAACAACTACACTACCACGTACTTATGGGGAAAATATTCTTTCAGGTCTAAAAAGAAACTATCACCCAAGTGAGGTTCAATTCGTAGAATATGAACCATTTAAAGATGCAGGTTTTAAGGTTCTCACAGCTGTTATGAAGAATTCTATCTTCTGGGATGTAACAGTCCGAGTTTGCCACCTGGTTTCACGCTGGTTTCTTGTTTGACTTCTTCTTCAACCGTAAAGATGGCGGCAATATATTCCTTCCGAAACGTCTGTTAACTTCAACGGACTGCACGGCGTTATATCGCAGAAGCAAAAACTCTTCATTTCGTAGAGCTTTCTGTTGGTAAATAAAATTCATTAAAATTTGAAGAGATTTGAGGTTCTCACAGCGGTAACTATGAAGATGTGACGCCGTGGAGTCCGGTACAGATTTGTCAGACTACAAGGCATCACGTAGCAGGAAAGAGTTGTCTTTGAGCTGTATTAGCCGCAAGTAACTCACAATGCAGAGGTAAATTTGTGGCGATGGCCAATGTATGAAGTCACATAGCATCCCACTCTTCCTCTACTTTCAGCACTAGGTAAGCTGCGATAGCTCAGTCGGTATAGCGATTATCTACGGGATGGACGACCAAGAGGTCAGAGTTTCAGCCTCAATAGGGTCAAGAATTTTCTCTTCTACACATCGTCCAGACCTGCTTTGGGGTCCACCCAAACTCCTATTCATTGGGTACCGGGGGCTTTTCCCCAAGGTAAAGCGGCCGGGGCGTGAAGCTGACCATTCTCCTAAAATTAGTATCGCGGTCAAGAAAATGTGGGTCTACACACCCACTCCCCCATACGCCTTCATGGTATAGAGCACAGGGACAACTTTACTTTTTATCTTTACTTCCAGCACCAGATGGGTGAATGTGTCAGGTTCACACCTCCTGCATTTCTCTGGGGACAGAGCCCCCTCCCACCCAGACATGGGTCTCAGTGACCGCCTTAATTGCAGCCTGTTTATTTATCCTAAATATTTCCACCTCGAAGAAGCATGCGACATATTCTTACCGATCAGGTTAGCCTATCGATAATGATCGAAATTCCTGTTCGGGCGATTATTGATTTCGGTCACCGGGACATTATTAGTTTCTTCGTTGTTTTCTTTAGTCCCTACAGGCGAGTTCTGGGATAGTATTCTGATTATGCCACAACAGCTTCATTTCAAATCATTTCCAACTCACCATCCCATAATTCCACGCTAAATCTCGCTAGATACTGACAGCATCATGAATGAGTCCACTCATACATGCCACAATATTCACATAGTGCGGAGGGGCAGTGTTCGCGGGTGCAACTTCTTGTCGTGTTCTGCTTTGTGTGCTTGCCATAGTTGTCTCTCCTAAGACTATTTCGACTTGTAAGGTAGATTATGTACGTGCTCTAATATGTTGTTAGAACTTGGTTAAAATAAGGTATACATAATTTTTTTTATTTAGTTAAAAATAACTTCATGGAGCTGAGCCCTTCTTGAGATGCCGCCAGTTACGCAGCTACTCCAGAACTTCCCAGCAATTTATAGAATCCGAACGTTCATTTCCGTGTTCACAACAGCCCTCCAATGGTCTCTGTCCTGAGCCAGGTCAATCCAGCCCATACCACCCACTCTTCTCTCCGTAAGCTCCATTTTAATATTATCCACCTACCTAAGTTTTGGTCTCCCTAGTGGTCTCTTTCATTCTGGCTTTGCAACTAACATCTTATATGCATTTCTCTTCTCTCCTATTCGTTCTACGTGCCCGGCCCATCATCCTCTTTGGCTTGATCATTCTAAATATACTTGGAGAAGAGTACAAGTTATTAAGCTCCTCATTATGCATTTTTTTCCAATCTCCTATCACTTCATCTCTCTTCGGCCCAAATATTCTCCTCAGCACCCTGTTCTCAAATACCCTCAGCCTATGTTCCTCCCTTAATGTCAGGGACCCATACAAAACCACAGGCAAAATTATAGCTTTGTATATCCGCTATCTTGATGAAGTGACTCCTGCTCGGAGCTCAACTGTTCTTGGCCCCTTGTCGGATAAGAATTCTTCTGCTCTAGTCGGATAAGTACTCTTCTGCTCTAGTCGGATAAGAACTCTTCTGCTCTACTCGGATAAGAACTCTTCTCCTCTAGTCGGATAACAACTCTTCTGCTCTAGTCGGATAAGAACTCTTCTGCTCTAGTCGGATAAGAACTCTCTCCTGCTAAAGTCGGATAAGAACTCTTCTGCTCTAGTCGGATAAGAACTCTCTCCTGCTAAAGTCGGATAAGAACTCTTCTGCTCTAGTCGGATAAGAACTCTCTCCTGCTAAAGTCGGATAAGAACTCTTCTGCTCTAGTCGGATAAGAACTCTCTCCTGCTAAAGTCGGATAAGAACTCTTCTGCTCTAGTCGGATAAGAACTCTCTCCTGCTAAAGTCGGATAAGAACTCTTCTGCTCTAGTCGGATAAGAACTCTTCTGTTCTAGTCGGATAAGAACTCTATCCTGCTAAAGTCGAATACAAACTCTGCTGGTCTCTGGCCTACGTTGGACTCTTATAACATGCACTCGGACTGAATAGGGAATACCTTGTCGAAAGGTAAATTTTCCCCGCTGCTATCCAAACGCTGCTTCAAACCATTCGTTGCTGTAGGAATATGTGTCTGCCTCAAACAATTTGTAACGGTGGATACCCCATTGTTAGACTTTCATTGTCGGGGCGATTTCTTAGGCTTCGCTGCTAGGAATTGCTAGCCGTTAACTAGTGATGGGCCCTTATAGTCTGGCTTTCAGGCAGCACGTCACAATATTTTCGGACTAAAATTCTATATACTTTTCTAAACCTCCTCCACGCCTAGAAGTTATTTTATTTAACACTCTATAGTACGTTTTCCACTTAACTTTTATATTTCCCAGCAAGACGACCCTCACCTGATATAGACTACAATTTCCCAATATATCCTCTCCTTTTTATAAACCATATACTCATGCATCTTCTTCACAGATATCAGTCTCTTGAATACTGCATTATCTAAGAAGTATCTCCTCTGTATTCCTTGAGCTTAATCTATTGTGAAGGCTTGTAAACGTGTGATATCCGTTTTTTTCTTTTACCTATAAAAGAGTCTGGTAATGAGACTGCAGTATTCATGGTAAAGACAGCTCATGGCCTTTCCTGCTTCCCTGAAATACACGTTAGGTCTATAGAGGAACAATGGCTTATGGGTGAAGAAGACAGCCGGGCTCTGAACATTTCATTAAAGCTGAGTGCAAACAGCGCACAGACGACGGATAGACAGAAAGTTCCTCTACAAACAAAGTAGTCGGTGGGGTCGTAAGGGGTGACCAGTTTAGTACATAAATTCTGTAAAATTTCTTATACTATTCTTCAATTTGATGTTCTCACGTCAGTAAATATGAGGAGTAGTGTCTTCTGGGGTGACATAGTGTGTAGTGCGATAAAACTGCGAGATATTTCGGAAGAAGTGATTGCTTCCATCTTCATGGCGAAGAATATGTCAAAGTATCAGCATGTACAGTAATCAGAGTGTGGAAGAAGTGAACATATACGTAGGGTGAGATAGTAACCCTGACGAAATCAAGCCAATAAAGGAATAAACATGAAATAATATATATATGTTCTTCAAAAAGATGATAAACTTCTAACAAGCTACAAAGTGTCACATCTCAGACGGCATAAAGTCTAGACTTCTTATTTATCTAAGTCTGGTATCGGAATTCGATTATTCTGGGTTATTCTACAGGGTGATTCTATATTATTGTCGGGGTTTCTCTTTATGGGCCACGGAAGTCCCGACAATAATTTAAAATCACTCTGTACAATGATGCCAGTAACTATACCAAGAATGGGAAAATTGTGTACCCGAAAGAACGAATTAGTAACTGCAAATGTTTTGTCGACCCGGAAATAAGTCAAGGCAGTATTTTTTAATTTTTTTTAATGAGCTGCGACACAAGGTATGCCGTCACTAGTTAGTTATTGGAGAGGGGGGTTTCCCCATGCACTTAGACCAGTATTGGTCCATTGTGCTTCCCTCTATGATATTCTACCAGTCTCTATACCCTACCGATATCGGTGCGTACCATCAGTCCCGACCGAGCCAGCGAGTTNGACCCACGGCTTGAAGTCCCTCCCGGAGGACTTGTTCTCTGAATTTTTCCGCCCTTAAAATTTCCACGACCTCCGCCGGGTTCGAACCCGCGTACCACGAGTCATGAGGTGGGAACGTTACCTCTAGACTACGGAGGCCGCTATGCCATCACTAAGCACATTAGAGCGACAGATGATGTTACTTGCAAGCATTTTCATTTTAATTTAAAAATGCTTATATAAATTAAAGCCAATATTAAAGGCAAATTTTCACAGTAGATCTGCGAGCCGAATCCGATTGACGTGCCGTAATATGCCATTCATAAGGTAGATTCTGGGAGGCACGAGGTAGCGCAGTTGGTTGAGATACTACGCTGCAAGCCGGAAGGTCGCGGCCTCGATTTCCGATGAAATCATTGGATTTTTCAATTGATCTAATCTTTTCAGCCTCAGTATGGCCCTGGAGTCGACTCAGCCTCTAACATAAATGAGCACCACGAATCTTCCTGGGAGGTAAAGGGCAGCCGGCACTTAAGGCTGATATAACCGCCATCTGTGAACCGATTGTCTAGAAAATGTGGAAGCCTCGATGTCTCACAACCCTATGGGCTTCCATGGCACGTTACAGGGATATCTTTACTTTTACTTTTAAGATAGATCCTTTTTCGTAAAATAGTACGATGAGAGATGAACGTTAAATTGATAATAATTGGAAAGAATTAGTCGTGGCCTAATCGCGAAATTATATCTGTATTCGCCTGAAGAGATCGAGGAGGATCAGGAAAGAACCTCGGTCAGTATAGCCTTTGTTCAAGTAGAGATTCGAACCGAGTACATCTCGAATAAGAGGCTAGAGCGCTACCAAATTTCGCTTGTTACGTGCAGTAATGTGATGGCAGTGGCCTATATCACGCAGTCCTGTTACAGCGAGTGACTTGTGATTTGATAAGGGTGCAAGTAAAAGCATCAGAGCTCAGGACGGTAAAGGTTATACCTGTAATTTATATGCAAATTGCGTGGCACTATCAGCCGCTGTCAAAGAAAATCACACGTGAAACAAACACTTTGAGGAAAGAGCGGAGTAGCCGAACATGATATTTCAGAAAATTTTTGAACATACATTTTACATTTTTGCCACTGTTCAATTGCACAATACAGGTCATAAGAAGGAGATTCAGTAAAATGACACAAATGGATACAAAAAGTAAAATGTGTGATATTCGAAACTGGAAAAAGAAAAAAAACAAACATTTATTCCTCCACCAACATTGATACATTTGTCACACTGCTTTACCAGTTCGTCGAAACCCGCAGGATGGAAGTCTTTTGACTTTGTCTCAGCCACTTCCGCACCTCCGTTTGAACCTCTTCGTCATCAGCGAAATCTTTGGCACTCAGCTGCGAACCGCTTTACAAGAAAAAACACTTCGCAAAATAATCAGAAAACGTTTCTTTGTCAGTACCTTTTGCATTGAATTCTTTTGCCTACTACGAGTAAAACAGCATAACAGAACGCTGCTCTTCTGTAGTATACTCTTCAAGTACGGTCTCCATTTTGAGTACTGAAACCAGCCTCTGAACATGCTCACGCGCCTCTGTTATCTAGACTGTCATGAAGCTGGACTGCACTGCTACCTAGTGGTGCATATAGAAAACCTATTAGGTTAATTACAGCTGTTTTAGTTCGATTTATGATCTATTTACTGAAGATTTATTTTATTGTGATAACGTTAGATCGTTACTGATCTTTCGGTGCAACCTGCTGCCTTCAAATTTACAATAGAAGGCTATTTTTTTATTGCTAGTGGGGTGGGACTAAGTCCCTTGTACTGCAGCCACTTCTGGCCTATTGTACCAGCCCCAGATGATAGGTGAGGGTGATTGTGGAGCAATTGGTGGAATGAAGATTGGCAGGGGAAACCGAAGTACTCGGAGAAAACCTGCTCCAGCGCCACTTTGTCCACCACAAATCCCACTTGACCAGACCCGGGATCGAACCCGGGCCGCCGCGGTGGGAAGCCAGCGACTAACCGCTTGAGCTATGGCGTGGCCTCGATAGAAGGCTAAGTCGAGATTGTGAAAAAGTATTTGTGATATACAGACGGGAGCGCGTCCATTTTTCTACCTGGAAGACGGAGGTAGCACATTCCTCGAAATGATTTGTCCATCTACAAGGCTGCACGGTATCAGAACCCAAAATACAATCTGAATTATCACCACTGTGGAAAATTTTGATGTCGGTACCCATCTAAGGGAGTAGACGGAGTCATATTCCAGAAAAGAGCAATATTCATAATCACAGCAGTGAGAATATCAGACTTCGCTTTTTAATTGTTCATCCTATCGGAACTTGAGGCTGACCATTCAACTCCACATAGTGCCGAGGTCAAGAAAACGTGGATCTACATATATACTCCCCCATACATCTTCATATGGTACTGCTTAATTAGTTAAACACAGGGAAAACTTTACCTTTTACATACAAGCAAGTGTGTGCTTGCTAACCACGTTACTCTCTCTGATAATGAGGATATTTCCACCCTGTAACCTCCCATGATTAATTACTCTTCTGTGTTAAAAACAGTTCATTATTGCTCTTGAACAGTTACACCATCTGCGTAATACGTTGTAATTTCTCTGACTTTATTTCAATTAGAATAATATATATAATCGTTTTTATAAACATTATATAAAATGATAGCCTTTGAACATACATGCATACCAGTGGAAAGAAGTGTTTGTACTTTATAATATGAACACCATATCATCATCGTCATCAGCGGAAAACAGCCCTTTATGAACCATAGCATTCTTTAGAAGGTTCTGCAAGACTGCATCCGGGTTTCTCTTCTTTAGGTTTCTTGACAGTAATTCTCTTACAGAATAAAGCTGTCAGCCTTGCTTCGAAACCTTAACCTTGAGAACCAGGTCTCTGTATTTAAGTCCCCCAGTGACAGAGTGGCCCAGTTATACCCCCAGGTACCGGGTTCCACCACTCGCAGGGCTACGGTGGAGGTATTCTAACTAAACTCCATTTGGGGAGCCGTAACACTATGAGGTTCTCAATATTGCAGAATAAAACGGATATTGGCTGAAGTGGGAAGCATTTTGTAGAAGAAAGAAAAAATAATAATGCTCTTTTTTTGGAAGTGACATAGTACAGTCTGGCAGAAATTTGACGAAGTTTAGCAGGAACTTACTGTACCCATCTTCAGTGTTGAGGAGTAAATTGCTGAAGAAAGCAGAGTGTTCATTGCACTAGATTTTACTCGCTTCTTATTTACTGAGCTTACTCCTGGACCTGAAAGTAGAGTCAGCGCTCTCCCGGAACTTCAATAAACAAGGGATCGTATCCCACTCTTCTGTATGACTGTCTTGTAGCACAGTGGATGGTTACTGACGTTTCGGGGGACAATGTTCGAAATAACGAATCGTGCGACTTCAAAAGACTTCGTTCATATTTTCATCCACATGGAAGTGAAGGAGAAAGTATAAACCGTAGGTGTCCTGCAAGAGCTGGGATAGCGTAGTCTGTTTAGCTACTGGTCACGGACTGGATAGCCGGAGTTCGAGTCCCGCTAGAGTCAAGAATTTTCTCTTCTCCACGTCTTCCAGAGCGGCTCTAGGGTCTACCCAGTGTACTACTGAAAGAGTTCCAAGGTTTCTTTCCCCGGGCGGCCGAGGAGTGAAGTGCTGAGGTCAAGAAATGTGGATCTGTACATCGCCTCCATCATACGCCTTCATGGCGTAGTGCTTAATTAACTAAGCACAAGGACAACTTTACCTTTACTTTCTATGAGTCATAATACTATTTGTGTGAATATGCTAGTATCTTTGTCTCTGTTACATTTGTATCATTTTATTTAGGAACGCTGCCGCTAGATCACAGCACTTTACTTCAATTAATATGACAATTGATGAGCAATTAATTGGCAAGAAAATTGAAGAAAGCGCTAGTATTCTAGTACGAAGTATTTTTCTAGAGAAACTGAGGAATACCATGAAATACCCTAATCAGTACAGTCGGTGTCCCGTCTGAGACTCCAACTGGTTACTTTCCGAATAGAAGTCAAGGGTTACGGCTTTAACAAACTTGCTCCTTATACATCGTTGTGAATACAGCCTGAACGCTCACTGTGCTTATTGTGTGTTGGAGAAATATTTGTTCTTTGTGTGTGACCAAGTACTGAATACTTTGTAAATAACTGAACTTGGTAACGAGGAAAGTGAGGACAGCAACGCGTCGTCTTTGTTAGGCAATTGTTTTACTTCAGTGCAGCCTCCATTGTCTGAGGAAGGAAACCGTTAAATATTTCCGCCATTTTGTGATGAGAGTTCACATCAAAATGTCTGCACTTTAGGCACAGCGAAGGACCGTTGAGCTTATAAAATTGTCAGAACAAGGAGCCTAATGAGTAATCGATTATAAAGGGTTCTAACTTTGTTGAATTACACTTAGTATTACCAGCTTCTTGAACATTGTCCATCGTCTGATGTTCAAGAATTGAACACGAGATGGAATAAGGGATCATATGACTGTAATTATATATTTTTGTAATAATGATAATAATTCGATTACTTTCTGATTTATTTACGTGAAAACTTAACAGAGCAGAGGCCAAGTAAAAGTTAGCACGAGTAAAAAAAGCGAAACAAAAAAAAAAAACAAGGCTGTTTATATAGTAATAATAATTCAGTTAAATTCTATTCTTTGTTATTTTTGTGCTGAGCCAACAGCCGTATGGCCAATTACAGACACAGCACAGTGTAGATAAAAGTAGTTACATACTGGACAAACACAATATAAAAAATCAAAGACTAATTAAAGTTAAGTATTGTAGGAAAACACATTAATGCATACAAGGAAACAAACAAACAAACAAAATAATAATAATAATTTATTGTTTTATGTGCTGAACTCAACAGCCAGTAGCCAGTTACAGAGTAATTACGAATAAAAAAACAAATAAATTCTGTGCTTAGTTAAGTAAATACACACGGCCATAGGGAAGAGGAGTTACAGCTTCACAATTCTTTTACCTTGGCACTAGATAGCAGTGATTGGTCAGCTTCACGTCACGGCCGCTTTACCCTTGCTACCCATTGGATAGGACGCTGGTTGGGCCTCAGAGCCGGTCTGGACGCTCTGGTGAAGAGAATAATCTCTTACTTCTGTCGGGAATCAAATTCCGGCCGTCCAGCCCGTAGCGCGTCGCTATACCGACTGAGCTATTGCGCCTCCAAATTTATGGGTTAAGGATAATTTTTATGTAATATATGAGGTTTTCACGTCGGTGACTATGAATAACGCCGTCATCTTCAAAGTGGCACCATGTAGATACACACGGCGCCATATCCCAGAAGATGGCGTTGTTCATGATTTCTTTAGTCAGTAACACATGCACATCAATCGCTGATGCATTTCCCACCGTGTAACATGTTCTTTCTAGTTTATTTAACGACGCACTCAGTACCCACATTACACAGCATCGAGCGGTAGAATGACAGCTATTCTTGGTCTAGTCGAAGCACTATTGCGACTGAGTAAAACCACGGGAAAAGCTGGGTAAAACAGGCCGTGTCGGCGACGAATATTCTAACCGAGGCTGACCCGAGCGTTACCGCTACACCAATCTGCTCAGTCCTATGATATAAAATGGATAAATGAAATAGTTTAAAGTAAATACTGTTAATGTGAATTGATTGCCTCGTTGTCGAATTTTCTTGCTTCGCTCATGTAGAGGATGGCCGTAACGTAGGTGAAAGTAAAGGTAAAACTATCCCTGTGACAGACCATGGAGGCTCATAGGGTTGTGAGACGTCGAGGATCCCACATTTTCTAGACAATCGGCTCACAGATGACGGTAAGGTTGTCAGCCTTAAGCGCCGGCCGCCCTTTACACCCAAGGCAGATTCCTGGTACTCATTTCTGTTAGAAGCTGAGTCCATCCTAGGACGATAAGGATTACGTCAATTGAAAAAGATCCACCTCATCGGGACTCGAACCCTCGACCTTCCGGGTTGTAGCATAGTGCTTCAACCAATTACGCTACCGCGTGTCCCTATATGTAATGTACAAATATCTTAATTTGCGAATATTTTGGCGAAATGCAGTGATCAGTTCAGTAAAATATTCTGAATGATCTAAATATTTTAATTTATTTAATAAAAAATTTGCCTAAACCTACAGATTTCCCGGTAGAAGTTTTTCATATTCACGGGTTTAATTAGGCAAAAAATCTAAAAATCTACATGATTGCCATACACTAAAATTAGAATAAAATATATTTATTATATAGATTTAGAATACTATCCTTGAAAGAAAATTTGTAGATCTATCAATTCAATTAATTAATGATTTGTTATGCACATCCTAAATTTCTATACACATACTAGTGTAGAACACGCTGAGAATTCAACTGAAATTCTTATAATTTATTACACGAATTTTCGTGCTGTTAACTTCCACTGCTTTTTGCCCCTTCCCAGTGCTTCGTGTTAACGAATGATATGTCGAGGTAATCATTTGACACTTTTCCCTACGAACAACAACACAAATATTTAATTGTGAGCCGTCCCAATTATGTATTATACAAGATATCATATTTTCACGTGTATTAATGATTTTAGACGCTCGGTGAGTCGATTTACTGGATCATCACAGGGCGGAACTACAATTAATCATAAGAGATCGAAATTACGAACAATGGTGACACTCTAAACGTTACTTTAGTTGCACCACATAAACTAAAGACTTCGCTTCTGACGTCTTCTTCTGACTTTACGTCTGAGGTCTCTTGTTAGAGTCAGAGTCAGAGTCACTTTACGTCTGGCGGTTCACCGCCAATCAGTTCGTCTTGGCACCAAGCCCCTTGAGACCCACGACCAGAATTTTTAATTTACAACTGAATATTTGCGGTTATAGTCCTTCTGTAATATCCTCGCTGACGAAAGGATTGTTCTATCGTTTATAATTGCTGCTGGTCATATCCAGCGTAGTTATCCTCAGGTCCGAGTCCCCGCGGGACTCATGAGCATATTTTATTATCTCAGATTCGAGACTCCCCCAACCTGGAGGGTCAGGTCCCCGTATATCCCCCCGGAACAGGGTGGCCCGGTTATACCCTCAGGCACTGAGTTCCCTTTTCGTCGCCTCCTACGAGATCGCAGGGCTACGGTGGAGGTATTCGTCCCCGTCTCTGCTACTGTGTCTAACATAACCCTTCAGCCCACCGAATATGCGTCACCGTTCCTGATATTAAATCTTATCGCGTCCCTCCGTTGCTATGCTCTAACGATTCGTTGCCGTGGATATGGGCTCTCAACAGTTAGTGATAGTCTGTGTATCAAAGCCTTATTAACCGAAGTCGTTGTACCGGTTACGTGCTCTGTTAATACTCGTTGCCCATGGAATCAACATTCGATCTGATTCCACTATTCCGGCTTTCAGGCGTCACGTCACAATATTTCTGAATCAGAATGTTGTGAGTACTCACAGGATAGACACAATATAATGAACGGAAAGACTGGTCGCTCGTTCGTGACCTGTTACATAACTTACTTTTATGCGACTCCTTAACGCTGAAGAGTTGGTTGGTACGGTAACCTGAATCTCAATCTCTGAAACGCTGGATACTTGTCCGACTTCGAGACGGCCAGTGGCCCGGATAATTTCTTTGAACAGTTATTTTAATTTTCATTGGTGTTACCGCCAAGCTTTCCATTAAATCCCCTCAATTTTGGTAACTTCGTTTCTCACTTCCAAATTTTCACGCTATCGAAATTGGATCCATGTGAGTAGGGCCGTTTTTACTCAAGGCCATTTCGTTCATGCGCCAACAAAATGTATCAGACTTTTCTTGGATCGTCCTGTATTTTAGACCTATGATATTTATTTCGCTGCATATTGTTCTTTTGATCCAGAACTTAGTTTCTCGAAATAATACTCTCTTATATAGACTGACATTGGACTGTGCTTCCAGCTCAATTTTTTATGTTATGAAATCATCCATTTTTTTCTTTCTCTCCCTTCAAAGAATTCTGACAGCATCCAATACAAAGCCAGAGGTTCACTTATATACAGGAGAGAGATAAAAGGAAGTTTACTGGGCTGCATACAAAAGTAAAAAGGAAATTAAATGTCAAGGCTTTTTTCTAACTTGCTTGGAATAATTAAGAGAAATGTTTTTTTCATTTGTATCGCTCCTGAAGCACATTCGCTCTGATGTCTTTCACTAGAATTAGTGGCTGAAGCATGCAACAATCACATGTACTGTGGCTTGGAAGGAAGTAAAGGAAGGGGAAGGAAGCAAGGAAACGTAGAGCAGAGAATGTTCCGAAATGTAGCACTGGGCACGTTTGTTTTCAGAATGAGGTTTGTTTTGTTAAACGACTGAACCACCGTTCACAGCGAGAAAAACCTGTCCATATCATGAGAGCTCGGGTTTCGGATCTACGGCACGCCAAATATTGAGAATTTTCAAACGTTTCGGCAAAAGTTGCCGTCTTCGCTGTTAAAGGATTTGGGAGGGATTTTGACAGTTCGTTTCCTTCTCCCTCCCTGCATTTCATGGTGCAGGAGAATTATTCCTTTTGTTTCTAACCAGGAATAACCGCAACAAAATTGGTAAAACAGTGTTCTCTCATACTGGCAACATCGATTTGGAATAAACATTTCTAAGTAACTAGCCATCCAGCCAACTAACTAACTATTTCCATGAGACCTAGTGCCTCTTGAAAAACCGTCAGTTTCGCAGCTACTCAAAAATTTTAAAACATTTTGTGGAACCCGAAGGTTCATTACCGGTTCAAAAGAGCCCGCCACTTGTCCGTATCCTGAGCCAGATGAATCCACTCCATACTATTTCTTATTTTCTAACACCCATTTTATATTATTCTCCCATCTACGTATAGGTCGTCCCAGTTATCACTTTTTTTTCCCGGCTTTTCGCGCCGGGACGTGAAGCTGACCACTCACCTCCAGCGTGTGCCTAGGTCCAAAGAATATGAATCTATGCATCTACTCCCCCATGCGCCTTCATGGCCTAGTGCTAAATTAGTTAAGCACAGGGAAAACTTCAGCTTTTACCTTTATTACAAAGCTGATGTGCGGGTTATTAAGTTATTTCTTATACCGTATTTCTGTAAATATTAATCATATCATGTTCTCTGGAGTATATTCACATTCAGACAGCTTACAATATAGCAGCTCTTCTCGTCTGCATATTACATTTTTTATCCCTGTCTCCTGGATTTGCTTCGTTGAAACTAGAACAAAATTTAGGGACTAGAGTGTACATTGCTAAACGTATTCTGTTCCCTAGAGACGTTCTCTCAGTAGCAGTAGTCAAATCCCTAACCTAGCCAACATGGATTTCAAATATTTAAATCCCACTTACACATATCTCTCTAAAACTTGAAGTTTAACAACGACGTATTTATATCCACTTCTCACTTATCACACGGTGCATTCTCAATTATTTTATGTTTGGGTACTATGTTACAAGCCGGAAGATAGCGGGTTCGATTCCCGTTGAGGTCACTGGATTTTTTAATTGACCTAATCCTTCCAACCGCACTATGTCCTTGGAGTAGACCCACCCTCTGACAGAAATAAATAGGCGGCCAGCCAGAGCGTAAGACTGGCAGCCTCGCCGCTATTTGTGAGCTGATTGTCTAGAAAATGTGGGAGCCACGACGTCTCGCAACCCTATGGGCCTCCACGGCCTGTTGCAGGGACAGTTTTATTTTTCTTTACCTTGAATGCAATGTTCCATGCACCATAATTTTTTCCTTGTCCATATTTACGATGTGTAGGATCTGTAGCATTAACAAAGAAACTAAACAACACACTTTCTACCATTAATAACATGAAGATAAAGGGAGAATGACATATTTGACAGTTCGTTCATAAATTTACAAACACGTGTTTAATTCGAAGCACTCACAACGGTGGTTATGATGACTATGCCCATCTTCTGGGGTGTGACGCCGTGTATTCTGGAGGAAGGTTGGTTATAGAGAGAGAGACGGGTAAGAACGAATAATAGAAGAGTAGGGGAAGATGATAATTTTTTTTTATTCCAGACTTTTCCCGTTCATCCTTCAGTTAAGGGGAATTGGAAAGTGAACACGTTGTAATAGTTAGAGGTAATGGCTGAAGACAAGGGCCACGGAATTTTAATTTCATAAATTAACGTTAACTTTCATTGCTTGTTTTCTTGCTTTCACAGAGAAGTGGATCTTGGGTAAAACATTGAAATGATGCAGCCCATAGCACGGCTGATAATTTCGTCATTGTTCTTCTGCAGTGAAAGATATTTGAATGACATTTACGCTACGTAAAGGATAGTGAGGAGGGAAGTGGAAAGAAATGCCGATTGAAAGGATAAATAAGAGGGACAGGAAATGAATACGGCATAATGGAGGAAATGAACAAAATGCTTGAATGTTTATGATTTCCTGGTGAATTTTCGACGGGAACTATACTAAGACTTATGTAAGTTCGTGTTTTTTTTTTCACAAGATTAAATTTACTTATTTTAGAAGATAACATTATATTGTTTTCAATCAAGGAATTTTATATTAATTGGAACAATAGTCCTGCTAAGGGATTAAAATCATTCGTTTTGCTATCGAGTACTTAAACACTTCTACACTTACTTTTACGTGTAATATTAGAGTCAATTTTACCGACCACACAACATATTTTTATTATTACACTACATGTTTCGACCTCAAGAGGTCATCCTCAGGTGTACGAACACAGCTGTATAATTACACGCAATCACATTCGTCTTTTCACTTATTCAGGCCCACGCTCAATAATATATCAAGCTCCTCTCACAAAACACAAGTTAAAATATTATTCTAAATGTCAAAATTTAAAATTTGCGAATCGAATTTCAATTCAGATCACTAGTTATGCTTTCACTTTCACTTGTTATTCAGTCACTTCCTACTTACACTCATCACTGCGTCAAGTTCACTTTAACTAATTTTAATTATATTATTGGTTAAAAAGTTCACGAATTAAAGTTCAATTTTATTATATTGACTGCACTTTTCACTTTTTGGAGATCTCGCTGTTCTTCCGCGTCCTCTGATGTTGCTGGATCTGTTATGGTCCTTGTCGTGATGGCTACTGNGATACAGGATCGAATAAGTGAGAAGACGAATGTGATTGCGTGTAATTATACAGCTGTGTTCGTACACCTGAGGATGACCTCCTGAGGTCGAAACATGTAGTGTAATAATAATAAAAATATGTTGTGTGGTCGGTAAAATTGACTCTAATATTGATTAAATACACAACAGGATGCAAGAAACAATTAAAGTTTTACGTGAAACATATTCACGGGTCTACTACACTCGACGTTTTGCTCATTGTAGCTCGTTTTAGATAAATTTACCGCAAGGATCCCCTGGAGAGCTGCCCTGTTGATTCTTTGTCAATTCACATAAGCAAATATTTTTCGTTTGCTTTCACGACCATCTTCCTTGCAACGACAAAGGCGTGTTGTTATTGTACGTTCGCGTATAAAAGTGGTTTCTTTTGTAACACACACATTAAAAAAACAAGATTTCCATGCAGACCCACGGAGTTACGTGGAAACTTGACAAAAGTAAAATAACAAATATGCTACCTTTGTTATTACAGGACTAAGACATTTGATGTTTTCCAACCAGTTCACAGAAGCTTATATATAAGGTCACGTGTCAGTGTAATATATTCTGGTCAGAACTCATATTTGTGTTTATCATTTTAGGATCTCGAAAATCATTCTCATCTTCTATCCAACTAAACATGGACCTTACTAATTTTCGCGTACTTTCTGACTTACTTTAACAAATTTCTTAATCATTCTTGTTACAGTTTGTATTACTGTGGATTTTCTAACGGGAGCAGACTCAGACGGAGTGCTGACGTACTCCCGCGAATTTCGACAGATCCATGGCACACAATTTTAATGCACGGTGATTTTATCCACACAGTTGTCTGTACAATAAATATGTTACGTGTATGAGTAACTATAGACGGGGTTTGGATTGGTGACTCGATTTATTGACCTTTTTAACACACGACTCGTGACTACACTTTACAGTTCACTGTACATTACACACACACGCACTAGTTTTCTCAGTCTGTTACTTTCTTCACTAGTTGTTGCCGGATAACGGACCCTACCGATGGAGATTCATCTCCCTTGCTCACGTCCTTGTCTGCTGGAAAATATCCCACAACCAACGCATTGCTTCAACTAACTCCCAGGCTAACTCTTCTCTTCACAAACTAACTGATTGTCCTGCGTGTAACTCCTAGGCACGGACTGCACAAAAACACCGTTCCTCTGTTTCTGTATCCATTGTTGCATGTGCAGTCATCTACCTGGACGGCGCAGAAAATATAATTTCTTTGTTGTTGCTTACGGGCTGTTGTCTGTTGCTGTTGTCTAGAAATAACCATTGTCTAATTCCTTCGCGGCTGTTGCCTAGCAACGGGTCTACATACCACAGTACTCTAGTTTAAATTATTCAGTTATTGTTCAAGAATATCGCTCAAGTCTGTCGTATTTTTATAATTCATTTTCTCTGTCTTTTTGTACATTCATCTATAGAAACGACCTCTCTTTACTTAACTGCTTTCATCTTCAGTTTTGCGCCTCTAGTTTTGAGAGATAAAGATTAGGATATCATGTTATCAGTTGTACTCTATGAAATGTTCACGCGTCATAAATAATATAAATAGAGACGTAACATCGTGAAAAGTTTTCCCATTATCTGAACATTCCCGCCGGGATTAGCGTCAGATGTCACTGCTGTAGAGCTCGGCGGGAAACGCTGTGGTGTTTCCACATTTTCTCTTCTCTTCACATTTTTAAAATATGATAGCTTTATAGAGTCTGAACAAGTATAGAATATAGGATTATAGAGAGACAAACATTTCAGTTGCCTTTGAGAATTGAGAGTGTTCGAGAGCGCTTTAAAATTAATTAAATTTCTTTCCGTAAGGAGGATATGTGCATTTTTAAAACGGAGAATATTGAATAGCGTTCGGGTCTCATGGAAATTGATTTTATCCGATCATTTATTAGGACAAAATACGATTTTAACTTCAATCAGAGTGGACATTGTCCTGTTATCTCGATAACTAAAATTATAAATTACAAATGGAACGATAATTGACTTAGACAGTGGTCTAATGGTTTGTGACATTTAATACGTACTTTTAGATACATATGTGGTTAGTAGCGCGTCCGATAAACAAATCCACGAATATGGAAGCAACAAGTTTCTACCGAAACGTCGATATATCCTCAAAGATTACTGACTGACTGACTGACTAACTTGCTGATTATATGAAAATGAGTCGTTCTTGCAAACCAAGTATTTGTACAGTTGCCCAGAATTTCCTGGTGTTTTATGGAAGCCAAAGGTTAATTTCACTGTACACAAGAGCCCACCGCTTATCTTATCCTGAGCCACATGATTAAAGTCTAAAT
This sequence comes from Cryptotermes secundus, assembly GCF_002891405.2. NCBI lineage: Eukaryota > Metazoa > Arthropoda > Insecta > Blattodea > Kalotermitidae > Cryptotermes > Cryptotermes secundus. The sequence continues at coordinate 450,963 of NW_019729903.1, read as the reverse complement.
CCCCTGTTCACATTTTTTAAGATCTGAAGGGTAAAGTTGGGTAACGAGGTTAGTCCAGATGTAAACAGGGAGAAAATTAAGTATATGTCTCTGTCTCGTCACCAAAATGCAGGGAAATATCATGACATGAAGGTAGCCAACAGATGGTTTGAAAATGTATCACAGTTCAGATATTTGGGAACGACGATAAGAAATAAAATCCTGATTCAGGAGGAAATGAAGAGGAGCTTGAAGTGTGATAATGCTTGCTACCATTCAGTCAAAACCTTTTGTCTTCTCGTCTTGTGTCTAAAAACATAAAAATTAGAATATATAAAACTGTAATTTTGCCGGTGGCTTTGTACGAAACTTGGTCTCTGATATTAAGGCAGGAACATAGACTGAGGGTTTTCGGGAACAGGGTGTTGAGAATATATGGATCGAAGAGAGATGAAGTGACAGGAGGTTGGAGAAAACTGAATAATGAGGAGATTCATAACCAAATATAATTAGAATGATCAAGTTAAGGAGCATGAGATGGGCAGGATATGTAGGACGAATAGGAAGAAGAGGAATGCATATGGGATTTTGGTGGGATGGCCATAAAGAAAAAGAGACCACTATGAAGACCAAGAAGTAGGTGGGTCGATAATATTAAAAGAGATCTTGGAGAGATAGCATGCGATGATATGGATTGGATTGATGTGGCTTAGGATACGGACCAGTGGGAGGCTCTTGTTAAAACGGCTATGAACCTTCGGTTCCATAAAATGCTGCTCAATTGGCGGCTTTTCAAGAAGGTCTCAGTTGTATGAGTGAATGAAAAGGTAAAGTTGTACCTATGTTTAACTAATAAATCATTACATCACGAATATATAAGGGCGAGTGGATGTATAGATGTACGTTTTCTTGACCTCAGCACTGGTTGGAGGTGAGTAATCGGCTTCACGTCATGCCGCTTTACTCCCGGGGAAAGAGCCTCCGGTTTCCATTGTGTAGGAAGCTAGGTGGGCCACATGGTTAGTCTGGACGACGTGGAGAAGAGAGAATTCTTAACCCTACAGGAACTCGAACTCCGACCTCTCGGTAGTCTTGCCCTTAGAAAGTCGCTATACAGACTGCTCTATCCCGGATCCCATTTTGATATTATCTTCTCATNAGTTGTACTGTAACAGTCGCCGAGTCGAGTTGTACTGAGTCAGTCAGTGAGTCCTGGAGCTACCGCCGAGTTAGCCAGCAACTAGTCAGTTGTATTCTGGCATTTGGAGTGTACTAATTGTGATACTGCAGACAGCAGTAATCGTAAATCTGTAATTTGGGTGATTGTAAGTGCGAATGAGAAATAAAATTCGCGATATAAAATACATCGAGAATTTATTTGTCGCGATATAAGCGCGATACGCGACAATATTATCTTCTCATGTACGCTTAGATCACACAAATTTACTTCTTCATTTTAGAGTTATTTTCCAAAATTTTGCATGCATTTCTTTTGTGTTTCTTGTTCTACATTCCTCGAGAATTTAATTCTCCTTAAGTTGATCACGGGGCGAGGAATATAAGTTTTGAAGTTACACATCTAGCCACGTCACTCCTTCTCACTTAGGCCCAAACATTGTCATCAGCGTCCCGTTTCCGATGACCTTCACTTTTAATGTGGTAAACAAATTTTCACGCACCTCGCAGACTATACGTTGACATAGGGCCGCGCCATAGCTCAAGCGGTTAGTCGCTAGCTTCCCACCAAGGCGGCCCGGGTTCGATCCCGGGTCTGTTCAAGTAGGATTTGTGGTGGCCAAAGTGGCGCTGGGGCCGGTTTTCTCCAAGTACTTCGGTTTCCCCTGCCAATCTTCATTCCACCAAATTCTCCATCGTCATAATCACCCGGGGCAGGCTACAATAGGCCAATCAGTGGCCGCCGTGCCGAGTGGACCCAGTTCGACTCCACCCCCCACTAAGCGATTTAAAAAAAAATTATTACGTTGACATAACTCAGAATAAAACAATCCAGTATTATAAAAAGTTATCAACTCCGTCCAGTGTGACTGATAAATGTTTTCTTTCTCCTTTTCAATCTTTCATCTTTTACATGTTTCCATCTGAGAGACCAACTTCAGAAGAATATATCAATACAAGCGGAAACTACTATTACAATGTGATTGGTCAATATCAATACCTACATACAATATCATCACAATGCCATTAATATGAAATCTGATCCTTTAGCAACTACAGCGACGTGCATGAATATATTAAAATATTTATAAATTATTATAATTAGTCTGTTTACAAGTGTGATTTAAACACACTTTGTTAAAATTTAGATCCAGTTTGTTTCGTGTCCTTTATACTGACTCTGCTTTAAGGACCAACCAAATCAAAACAATGTAAATTTTAACGACTTGCAAACCTCAGTTTTTTTAGTTTCTAACTACTCTTCACTAAAAGTCAATAACCAAAATTGCAGTGTATTATCCCCACTGTGGAAACAGTTCTTCCCTAACGGCTCTCATCAACAGACGATCTCTTGTATACCTGTCTAACGGAACTATATAACCTCCGCAACATAAGACTCACACTCGACTCCTCTGTAAAGTTTGTCTGAAAATTGGCGCCTACTAAAACCAACACGCTGCTACTTGAATAATTAGAAGAAAAAAAAATGTCCCCTGATTATATGTAAACCAACACATTTTCACAGAAAATGAGATTATGATGAATACACAGACCTACCCAGTTTTAACATTTCATTCAAATTTAATCTCATTCTCCGCTAGAATTATGCGCCGGTTCGAAATGTTATCAAGAGATGTTTTAGATTCAACGTACGTCAAGGAATATCTGAGTAGAGTCGGTAGGTGTGAATTTCTGGACGTTCTGCATGAACTCGTGACATTTCTCCCCTCACCTCTCACCAGGGTTGCCCCTACACTTATACTACAACGTGTTTCATATCAAACTTGCCGAAATTAAGGACTAATTCGTTATCAGTAGTGGGTAGACATGTTTACTCACCTGAAACCAGAGACAGATACACAACTATTAGCTTGTGCGTCGGTGGGGCGAGGGGGCAAATTTTATGAGAAAAAATTCGGAAGTGGGAATCTGAGGAAGCCTACAAAATACGTGTATTTCTGGTTTTGATGTTCACAATGCTGTGACTATGACTTCTTCTACTTTCTGCGATGTAACCACGTGCATTTGGGTAAGGGACAGACGTTTCGGAGGATTATATCGACTATAACTTCAACTGTGCAAGAAGACAGGAGAAGCAAGTGAATGTCCGTCCACATCTAATCTTACTACCTTCTAACGATAAGCAAATAAATTGGAAAAATAAAGAATTTCTTCACAAACCGTTTCTCATTTTTCCGTCTACAAGTTTAAGTGTATTTCTAATTTCTCCCTTCATTCTAATTCTTCTCCATTAGTCATATGAAGTAAAAAGTAAAGCTATCCCCGTAAAAGGCCGTGGTGGCCCACAGGACTGTGAGACATCGAGGCTCCCACATTTTCTAGACAATCGGCTCACAGATGGCTCTGAGGTTGTCAGCCTTAGGCACTGGCCAGCCGCCCATTACCCCCAGGAAGATTCCTGGTACTCATTTCTGTTAGAGACTGAGTCGACCCTAGAGCCATAGTGCTGCTGGAAGGATTAGGTCAATTGAAAAATCCAGGAACCCCATCGGAAATCGAAAATACGACCTTCTGGCCTGTAACAATGCATAAACCAACTACGGTGCCACTTGCTCCTTTAATATGAACTATGAATGAAATATTGACAGTCCGATAATTTTACAATTAAACATAATTTTATTGGAAACAGTTATAGTATATCAAGTCGTGCTGAGTTTCTAATTCGATGAATTAAAAAGGGACGCAAATAAAGCAGTTCCAGGGTCTTCTATTTTGTGTTCCATGTGTTCATTGGAATAAAACCAAGAATGTTCCGAAAAAAAAAGACAGTGATGCAGGATTAACTTTGTAGGCCTGAACTGACGGAAAGTACCGAATGCAGGAGTGAACTCTGGTGGCCCAAACATGTGGCTGCAAGGAGGGCCAGGGCTGTCGTTTTGTTAGATCGCACTGTCAGTAACTTCAGCACATTTACACTTAAAAAGATTCACATAAACACACTGTACCGTACAAGCAGATCTATAACTAACGTTCTGGACTCTTAATCAGGAAGCATTTAGATCGATTCTCGATATGGACACCAATCATATTGGCTAAAGATGTTGGCGTTTTCCTCAGTCCCTCTAGACAAGCGTCGGAACAATATCTCGATTAAAGAATGTTAACTTCTGGGATATAACGCCGTGTAGTCAGTTGAAAATCAACTGACGGTTCGGATGAAAATCGCGTCCATTTTCAGCGTCGAATAAGTCGAGCAAGATGCCAGCGTGAAAGCAGCCAGGAAGCAGAGCCTATACGATGAGTTTTTTCGAAACGTCTGTTAACTTTCAAAAGACTACACGGCGTTATATCCCAGAAGTATCCCGTAGTAACCATCGGTGCGAGGACCTCAGATCCTGCATATTTTTTTTCTAATTTATGTTATGATTTAAGTAATTTTAATCATGGATATAAAGTGCTGATATTCCGAGGAAGCAAATTAATTTATAACCTGAAAAATAATGAATGTTGAAGGTAGACCCATTAAAAACTTACAAACTTACAAAATAGAAAGGAAATCCACCGTGAGCCAGGCACGAGTGCCGTAAGAGATGATCCATTTCCTCTTATCGACATTCAGGGTGGGCGAGAAGCGATGCAGTAATTACATATAGCGGAAAAGCTCCGACTCGGACTGCAAATAAACTGCATGTAGCTGTAGCAGTGTTCATGGAAGTGGTGGACTGGAGACTACTGAAAACGCCCTACTACTGGACGCTTGCATTATCTTCTATTCGTGAAGAATAGTAACAGGTCATTAGTCTCTGGAATTCAGTGAGATAAACGTCGCGTTGCACGCCTCATTTGCATTTACATGCAGCTCGAAAACATAATCTGTTAAGTAATGTGTTAATCATGTTCTTAGATTTTTTTGAAAATG
>NW_019729903.1:369056-445912 GCF_002891405.2 Cryptotermes secundus | reverse complement strand
TGAAGAGACGGGAGGTTGGAGAAAACTGCATAATGAGGAGCTTCATAAATTGTACTCTTCTCCAAGTATAATTAGAATGATCAAGACAAGGAGGATGAGGTGGACAGGGCATGTGGCACTAATTGGGGAGACTAGGAATGCGTATAGGATATTGGTGGGAAAGCCAGAAGGGAAGAGGCCACTGGGAAGACTAAGGCGTAGGTGGGTGGACAATATTAAAATGGATCTTAGAGAGATAGGATGGGCTGGTATGGATTGGATTGATCTGGCTCAGGATAGGGACCAGTGGAGGGCTCTTGTGAACACGGTAATGAACCGTCGGGTTCCATAGAATGCTGGGAAATTCTTGAGTAGCTGCAGAATTGGTGGCTCCTCCTGAAGGGCTCAGCTCCATGAATAAGTAAGTAAGTACCATGCTCTTAGAGCCCTTCAGGTTTTATTAAACGCGGACTATTCTGAACGTGTGAATTTCATTTTAATCTAAGAGCAATGTGCCGCGCTGCCGTATGAATCAGATGGATATGGCAAGGTGTTCTAAAACAGACAAGAAAAAGCTCCGTGGCCTTAGTCCGCAAGAGAACTATACCAACCGAGCGACTGCCGCTTGTCGGCGAAGTTAGTGCTAATTTTAGCGGCTAGAGGGTGTCGCGTGGTCAACGCTACGAATCCCCAAGGCCGTTAATTTCGGTTTTATAGACCGGAGCCGCTATTTCCTTGAAATAACTCCTCAGTTATCTTCCCGAGGCTGAATGGACCCCGTTCCAGATCCACTATTTCTCAAAAATCTAGTAGCGTCGGGAATCGAATTCGGACCTCTGGATCGGTAGCAAGGAACTCTGACCACTAGACCACACAGGTGGTCAAGGTGATTTGTTTAATATCTATTTATCGTTTCTTTCTCTGCTTTGCGTTTTGTTTTGTAATTTATTAAAAAATCAGGAAGTCTCGAAATTTCCGATACACTGATCTCTCTAAAATAATACACACTTTTGCGCAACTCACGGTGGCAGCAGGAATGTAAATAGCTTTACAGCCTCTCCACACCTACAGCAAGCTATAAAATTTTCCTGCACAGTTTTGAAAAGTTCGCGAAATATATCGTTGGTTGCAGCTAGTTTTTCTCAGACACGATCACATTGACTTACCGGACTGCATAAGCTCTGACTAACTACCTGCTACTCGGAGCTACAGCCCTGGGTGAGCCTTGGCCTCATCTACGACCAGTCTCCACAACCAATGCGTGTTGTCATAGGAATGGATCCACCCATGATGATTCAAGGCTGGTTGTTATGTTTCTGAACAAAATCCTTTTTACAGGATGATGTTATTAGCCACATGCCCAACCCCCAACCTGGAGGACCAGGGTATCTCTCTTAGTCTGGACTCTACCCTTTGACACTTCCGGCATGGGTGACCCTACTGGTAGTTAAACTACCGCCGGCATAGCTCTTCACATCACAGAGTCACGCAAGCCCCACCACCACGACAAGGTGGAGACACATTTGGTGGTAATACGACTATAGACTAATTCAAATAATGCGAGTGCTTGGCGATCATACTTCTAGCAGGTCGCGACTTCATTGGAGTATCGCCACCCACAGTTTAATAAACCTTTAACACGAAAATTAAATAATGGCAAAAGAAGAAATCGATTAAATATATAGAAGGAATTATTTTATCAAGATTTCTGTCTTCTGAGATGTGACATCCTGTAGTCTGTCTGATCATTACCGATTTTACCAAGGAACATATTGCCTCCATCTTCAGGGTCAAGCAGTAAGCCAATAAACAAACAACCAAACAGAATGCAGCAAGCGGAGGGAATAACTGGAGAAAACAAACGGGCAAAGATCAGTCAGGAAGCCGAAATATCAAGACTCAACCCTGAGAATGGAGGTAATACTTTCTATCTAAACATCGGAAAGTTTCTGCCAGACTATACGGCATCATAATAAATGACAGCACCCTTCAAGAGATCTATGAATCAATAATCAGTACACTTTATGCAGATTTACTAATTTTGATTATTCAGGAAAATAATGTATTAACACACGTGTCTCTATATAAGAAAGTAATTTAACATCCGTTCCCTTCCAGTTGCAACGAGTTCGCGGGAATGCCGATAGAGTCACCTCCTGACAGCTTGCATCCTAGGTAAGAACACAATATACCGTTTCACTTCGAAAGTCTCTCTCTTAAGTTACAAGTTTACAGATGACCCGCTGGCGATTGCTACGGCTGTAGGCCGATGGCCAAATTTGTGCCGGTGACTTTGGGTACTCTCCTTCGCCCGAGATCATCCCTGTGAGTAAGAAATAAAAGGAGTCCCATAAATGCTCGTTACGATGGCATATTAATACAATTATCAACATGGGGGGCTAGTTCGGTCGTTTGGGGCCAGCAGAGTAAGCTTTCGATCTGAAATCGTAGAGTCTTGTCTCCGAAACGTCGTTTCAAATAAAACATTATGACCGTGAACAATTTCCAGAGAGTTGGTAAATAAGAGATTTACTGTTCAGTATTACAACGTGCCTTTGGGATTAGTTCCTAAAAATATTTATTAAGGCGATCCTGGCTCTTAGGAGGTGCAGCACAGCCTTCGACATCTGTTACAGACCAATTATGTAACTCTCGTCCATAGCGAGATGCATGTGACCTCATGTGACGAGCGCGATTGTAGTGCGGCGTAGTCGCGTTTCCTCCATGTTTGATCCTAACGACGATACAAGGAAGCAGAGATAAGATCCATGGCATTGCATTAATACTCCCCTCCCACCGCCGCAGACCTTCCAGCAATGGCTTCCTCGTTCACTAAGTGCTTGGCGTGTTCTTTCTCCCTAACTTTGAAATCTGAAACCTTTGGTATCCAAACGGTGAAAGTACCCATCAGATGCGCAGGTACACCCAACCGTAGAGACGTATGGAAGAGCGGAATTACCCCATCACATTGACAGATATCGACCCTGTGCAGAGTATCCGTGGATAAAATATGAAAACAAAACAATTTATACAATATCACTTGATTTACAATAATAATAAATAATAAACCATATATATATATATTTAAAATTATTACTGTTAGTAATTTGGGTCACGCGGTATCATAATTGGTTGAGGCACTATGTTACAAGCAGTAAAGTCGCGGGTTCCATTCCTGGTGAGGCCACTGGATTTTTCAGTCGACTTAATCCTTCCAGCTGCATTATGGCCCTGGGGTCGACTCAGCCTCTAACATAAATGAGTACCAGGAATATTCTTGGGGGTAAAGGGCGNCGATTATATAAGCATATTATATAATAATAATTATAAATGCGACTTTAATCCCGAGCATTGTCTAGTTGATGTCAGTTACATCCATTTCAACCTCAGAGACAGTGCCCTAGATATGGCGATGACTGTTAGACAGTGATTCTGACAGAAAGGGATTAGAAATTTCTGGGCCGTAGGCAGGTGTGTGTATGTGTGTGTGTATGTGCGCGCGCGCTCTGGTGCGAAGAGATAGCGCACACACAAGAACAAACTTCTGCATCGAAAGCACACAGCCCCGTCTGGAATCGAAACCGATATTCAACTCAGTTCAAAGGAGTTTCAGAGTTTGATGGGATTTTGAACATATTCCATTTACTCTGATCTCTCCCTCTCTCTCTCTCTCTTTTTTTTAATTCTTCAACATAAATTGGAATTTCTGTTCCTGTAATTTATTTGAGCTGTAGGTTTAGTGTGCAGACCGAATGTTATATCAGTCACTTAATGGAAACATTTATATTTGTCCGTTGATAACTAAACAGTATTTCACAGCATCACAGACATAAGATTTTTATTAACTAATCTGCCTATCAAAAAATACAAAAATCTTTAGTTTTCCGCACCATGTTGTGTTCCTTATTAAGACGAAGAAAAGGACCTTCAGTTCATGTGTATACTGTTACGTGTATGAGTGACTACAGACGGTGTTTTGATCGGTACTTGGACTTATTGACCACTTACAGATCTAACTACAAGTAACTATAACGCTATCGCCAATTCACACACTCTACAATTCACTACAGCACGCATTAAGTCTTTTCAATATGCTATGTCTTCACCAGTCGTTGTCCAGTAACGGCCTTCAACGACGGACGTTCCCCTTCCTCTGGGTTCCCGAACCATCCCCTTGCCACAGCTACCGGTTTCTAACAGCAACAGCTCACGACTGAAGTTCAACGGTTCTCTAACTGACTCACCCACACTCACTCATCAACCAACTCGCTCCACTTCACTCAACTCGACTCATGCACTACACTCACTAACTGAACTCGGTCGGTCGGATAATATAGTCTCGGAGCGGACCACATAGAACATACCGCTTCTAACAGGACTTCCATTGTTGCGCGCATGCCGCTGCTTAACAGTGGTTGTTGTCTCGTTTTTGTTTCGCTGTCTTTACCTAGGAACGAGTATATATGCCAAGATACATAACGATTTAATTGACATTTTCGTATTTAATCCTTTGCTTTTCTTTTAGCACAGTTCCCTGTATTCTTTACTATTTCTCTTTTACACCCATCTCTGTATTTCAAACTTGTATACATCATATTGTGCATCTTCCTACCATCTCAGTATGGATATTACTGATTTTCTTTTATTTTCTATTTCATTTGAAAATATTCTTTTAACCAAATCTGTTTCTTCCTTTTTATTCACATCTCTCATCCAACCCAATTTTCTCTATTTAATATCCGCCATGAAATCAGGATTTTTTATTTTTTTTTACAATTTCCTCTGTTCTTGTTTATCTCCGATTTTCCAAACGCTTTGCCATGTGTATATATCTTACAGGCCAACCGACGAATACTGCACAGATGATATCACAGACTTAAAAATAGTTTTGTACAGAATAAAGATAATCTATATTTTCAGTTATCCTTCGGATAAAGCACAATAGACCACTGTAGGTCGCGGTGCAAGGGCCGAGAAGGCCCACTCCTCATACAGTCATTCATATCCTTCGGACATGTAACATTTGAGGTTACATTATTCTAGGATGTGACATCATACAGTCTGCTAGAAGGTCACTGACGTTTAGGGAAAAGCATACTGCGTCCATCTTCAGGGTAAAAGAATAATTCCAAGCAAACAGAGTTCCCTGCTGTTTGGTCGGTTTACTTTGACCATAAAGATTGAGGCAAAACGAGCTTCGGAAACGTCGATAAACTTCTACCAGACTACATTGTTCACATTTCTGAGAATTTGTTCAGACGGAGGTCTTCTGAGTTGTGACACGGTGTTGTGTTCTAGCATGATACCGATGTAGAGAGAAATGTTTCCCGACAGGCCTGTGTTTATAAGGATTAAACCCGTTGGTAGCATGGAAAGTGTTTAGAATTTGGCCCAGTAAATTTAATTAGAAGATTTTTAACATAGGACAGTACCTGAATTAATATCATTGACTATTCTAGTCTTATCAGAATGGAATTCTACTGATTGGCTTGATGCAGTTTGTTTGATATACACTCATTTAACAATGAGGGATCAGATTTCCTGGAACAGTGTATGTACACAATCATTCATATGAATATCGCTGCGTCAAGCGACCTAAAACAATCGATTATCGCTGTTTGCTTTATCTCGAATTACATTCCATGACAATTGACTCATGACATACTGAATCAAATCTCTTCCCCTTAGGCGAAATTCAGTTATTTGAAGGGATGTCGAGTTTACATAATGGCGGATTGGTGCAAATGAACTATTAGTTATACTCGTACAATGATTCACTTCGTACGAGGGAAGCCTCATTGTTATCATTTTACTTTCAAACCCGTTTTTAAATCCCTTCATTACATTTTAATTCAGTGAAAATTAATAGGGTTATCAGCATCTGAAATCATTTTATATTTTGGGGCTATTAAATTATTGATATTGTGACATATTTGCGCTATGCAGGATACGCAACAGCATCGGAGAGCTGCCGCTGCTACGGTAACAGGCCAGTAAATACCCCTCCCCCTTCCCCGCGGTGACGTAACAGCACTTCCCACCGTGACGTAACAGGGGACAATGCTGGTAACACGAGGCAACAGGGAACGGTATAAAAAGACGGCTGAGCAGTATGTGAAGAGAGTGTGTGATCAGGAGTGACACAGTGTGGATCGTGAAATAACCAGTCAGTTGCAGTCGCTGGAGTGAATGGCAGTGACTCCAGCAGGAGAAGTAAGTGTGATACTGCAGATGGCAGTAACTGTGAAACTGTGAATTGTGTAAATGTGAGAGCTAGTGTTCAACAAATTCGCTACATTCAATATGGCGTAAAGTTAGTTGTCGCGTTATATACCTAACACGTGACAACATTAAGGATCACACAGACTCGTTCTGAAAAAAAAACATTTCACATCCAGTACTTATTATTGTAATCACATACACCCAAGTTTCAGGCGTTCTTTGCAAAGCGAAAACAAGAAAGAAACATGTGCAAAGACATTATACATACTGTTTCATACATGCCTGATCTTGACTCCGGTGCCTAAGTACGAGTACGAAAATTAAAACGTTGCAAATTCACCAGTTGCCTATTGTACTTAGTTTATAATTCGCTCAGGACACGAACTTTTCTGATTAAAGGCGTTAATGTATTGTGTTCACAATAATATAAGGTCCAACTACAGTTGACTTCAGGTACATTTGACCCATAGAGCACACACTATCTCATGATACTGCTGTGTTGAATTCGACAGGTTTTGTTCTACGGTGCACAGAGTATTATATGGTCCAGCTGGACTTGGTCCACAATACTCATAGTGCTTGGTCCACAGTACACAGAGTATTATATGGTCCAGCTGTGGCGAGTGCCAGCTGGACTTGCTCCACAATACTCATAGTGCTTGGTCCACAGTACACAGAGTATTATATGGTCCAGCTGTGGCGAGTGCCAGCTGGACTTGGTCCACAATACTCATAGTACTTGGTCCACAGTACACAGAGTATTATATGGTCCAGCTGTGGCGAGTGCCAGCTGGACTTTATCCACTGTACGCAGAGTGTTATATGGTCCAACTTTGGCGATTGTAACCTGGACTTGGTCCACAGTACACAGAGTATTATGGTCCAACTGTGGCGATTGTCAGCTGGACTTCGTCCACAATACACACAGTACTGTGCTGGAGATGAGAAGGGGAACAGTAAACATTTGTTCCAGCCTTTCCTTTCTGTCCATCTGTGGACAAAAGTTTTATTTTTTTTCCTCTGTCTTGTAGAGAAAAAAAAGTTGTTTTAGATTCCGATGCAGAGAGAGAACGGCTTCTATAAAAATAAGGGAGAGAGGTACGAGATGAGAAGCAAAGAGAGGAAGGAAGGTGGGTAGAAAGGAGAGAGAGAGCTCTGATTGGAACAAGTTTGGCGAATCGATGTATTTCATATAACTTACATTGTGTACTGCCTGGCGCCCGCTGGTCCACTGGTTATAACTGAACAGTTCCAATTGGACTATACAGACTATCAGATTACTTGTAACAAAAAGAGTATGAGCGAACAGAAAGAGAGGAATGAGTTGTAAGAGAGGATAAAAAATTCAGGTCTATAAACTTGCAAATCCATCCCAGTTCCTTCAGTTTCTTTATTATAGTTCTTCAGTCATTTCTTCACTTGTTCCTATCCCTCGTTCGGTTCATACGAGTACAATGAAAATTAATATTTCCTTCAGTAAATCTCATAAAAGAAGAGAAACAGAGGAGGGAAGATAATGCACAAATATAATAGACAACTAAAATGAGCAAGCACTTTGGTAGTCTGAAGAATGAAGGTCAAAATTGTGGCAGAGTTATGGGTCTGTCTTTCGGTATGATAATCCTGTTGTAAAAATATTCGTGAATGGGAAAATGGGAATGTAAAAACCGAGGCGAAAGCGTAGCTGTGAAGTAATTAAAACATATTGTCTAAGCTATTTTATCTGTGGATAGAGAGCCACAGCTCTGCGACGAAACAAATTAAGTGCTTTCAGTTTAATTTATTACTGTACTTACAAAAATTATTGTAAGGATGAGATGAAAACCCTGAATTTTCACTATTTCAGGTTGCCATAGCAACAAATTTTTGAGCGTTAAAATGTTTTAAATAGGCAATTAAGCAGTAGGTGAGGAACGAGAGGGTAGATATTTCTTTGATTGTATCGTGTCTCATCCATGAGTACTGAAAAATTTTAATGATGTGTGAACTATAGCATACTATACAAACGAGGCGGTTTACAATTGACTACTTGTGTGTACCATTCGTGGGAGATGGCTTTAAACTTCGGCTTCGGACGCATCATTCAATAATACGAGATAATTCGTACATAGCAACTGGAAAGAAGTACGGCAGAAAGGAGGGGAAGTTAATAGTACGAAAGCTTATATAGCAAATGATGAGGCTTTCACGTCGAATTCCTATGATTTTGCCTTTAGTTTTGTATTGGTATAAAATTTGGTCTCTCACATTAAGAATTGAAAACAGACTGGGGGTGTCTGAAAGGAGAGTGGTGAAGAGAACATTTGGGGGTAATTTGACGAAGTTTGTTACTGTAGACAGGCTGTGTCGAAAACATTTTCTGTAGACCGCAGCATCGCTTGGTGCTTGTTGTTGCGCAGAGATCAGTATCTTGCTGAAAACACAGCTCTCGTTCTACAACTTTCCAGATATCGTGCATAGATATTTTGACGATATTTATTCTTTTCTAACAGTTTTCTATAATATTCTTCTCTCAAGGTTAAGTACATACATGGATGAAATTATTGGGGATCATCAGTGTGGGTTTCGACGTAACAGATCAAGTACAGATCAGATCTTTAACATTCGTCAGATATTGGAGAAAAAATGGGAGTACAATGAGACAGTACATCAGCTATTCATAGATTTCAAGAAAGTCTATGATTCAGTCAGGAGGGTAATATTGTACAATATTCTGATAGAGTTTGAGATACCCATGAAACTAGTTAGGTTGACTAAAATGTCTTTAAACAAAACGTATAGTAAAGTCCGTGTAGGTAAACATTTGTCTGATAAATTTCCTATCCAGAATGGTCAAAAACAAGGAGATACTTTATCGTCACTCCTTTTCAACTTTGCTTTAGAATATGCCATTAGGAAGGTCCAGGAAAACCAGGTGGGAATGAAATTAAACGGAACACATCAGCTGTTGGTCTATGCTGGTGATGCGAATCTACTTGGTGATAATATAATGACCACAAAGAAAAATACACAAACTTTAATTGACACAAGTAAGGAATTCTTTTTATTGCTAGTGGGGTGGGACTAAGTCCCTTGTACTGCGGCCACTTCTGGCCTATTGTACCAGCCCCAGATGAAAGGTGATGGTGATTGTGGAGCAATTGGTGGAATTAAAATTGGCAGGGGAAACCGAAGTACTAGGAGAAAACCTGCCCCAGCGCCACTTTGTCCACCACATTCCACTTGACCAGACCCGGGATCGAACCCGTGTCGCCGCGGTGGGAAGCCAGCGACTAACCGCTTGAGCTATGGCGCAGCCAAGTAAGGAGGTTTGTCTATAAGTAAACACAGAGAAAACTAAGTATATGTGGCTGTCTCGTCACCAAAATCCAGGGAAGATCATGACATAACGATAGATAACAGATATTTTGAAAATGTGGCACAGTTCAGATATTTGGGGACGACGATAACAAATCGAAACCTGATTCAGGAGGAAACTAAGAGGAGACTGAACTCGGGTAATGCTTCCTACCGCTCGGTCCAGAACCTTTTGTCTTATCGTCTGCTGTCCAACAACATAGGCCATGACCACAGGTTTCCACATCATTTCTAATTCATCTTCCGCCAAAGTATTAGACGCCATATAGTCCACCTATGAGCCAGTGTAGCTCAGTCCGTATACTGACTAGCTACGGGCTGGATGAATGAGGGGTCGGTGTTCGAGTCCCAGTAGGATCAAGAATTCTCTCTTCTTTACGTCGTCCAGACCGGCTTCGGGATCCACCCAACCTCCTATCCGATTGACACCGGGGGCCCTTTCCCCGCAGGGGCGTGAAGCTGACCACTCATCTTAAACTAGTGCCGAGGTCAAAAAATATGGATGTATACATCCACTCTCTCGTGCGTCCTCATGGTGTAGTGCTTAATTACTTAGGGATATGGACAACTTCTTTTATGGTCTATCTACTTGCAGTGGCATGAAACACAAGTAATACCAACACTTGGACAGTGTTCCTATTAAGGCCCGGGTGAGACATATTTGACTTTTTTGAGTAACGAGGAAGCTTGTCAGGAATGAAAGAAAGAGGAAGAACAAGAATGTAAAAGGGGAAGGGAAGAACAGTGAAAGTGAGTGGGTGGGGGTTGTAGACGCAGCGATGGTGGGGAGACACTCTTATGCCCCTCGATCTTTACTTCCAGTGTGAAGTCACGCACCGGCGAACAGAAGAATAAATAAAGAAATGACAGTATCCACGTATATAAAATTCTAGAGCTTCCTATTTTGTCGTTATGAACGTTAGTAAGTACTTAAACGACAAGCAAAAAAATAACCAAAATAAGCTGCAAGTGAAGATTACGCTTTAAATATTGTAATGCCCATCTATATGTGCCTCTAGATAGCAGCGCTGCCTAATCTATTCTGTTATTCTATCAAGTTTGGTATTGTCACGTATAGGGGGTGTGCGTGACTTATAGACGGGTATTGGACATTATAATTGGATTTATTGTCACCTTATACACACAGCTCGGAAATACAGGCAATACAGCGTTATCACTGATCTACACACTTTTCAGTTCATCGTTACATACACACTAGGGGTCTCAGTCTTCACTAGTCGTATCCTGGCAACGGATTTATAACCGTCTGTCGCTTCTAATCACACATGAAATATTCTCTGCACCACCTAATTCCTTTCTTGCCATTATTCTGCAAATGTCAACTCAATTCAATTACTCTACTCCCAAGCTCATATCCTGGCAGGTTGGCTTCTCGCGACTCGACCGAGTTGTTCTCATCTGAACTCTTTTTTACAACTTTGCATGAACCACGCAGAAAACATTGCCTCTTTATTTTGGGAAGGCGTGTTTACAGCGCAGTTGCATAACAACGGAAGTTACTCGATTGTTGTTTGCGTATTCGTTGCCGCGGGAATGTGTTCACAGAGTCGTTGCCTAACAATGAATATTTATTCTGACTTCACTATTCCGGCTTTAGGACGTCATACCACAGTATCTTAGAATGGCCAAGCCATAGCTCGGGCGGTCACTCCGGCTGGTCAAGTCAGGTCGTGTGGGATTTGCCGTCGACAAAATGACACTGCCGCGGGTTTTCTCAGAATACTTCAGTTTCCCCTACTTATTTGCGTTCCTTTCTTTCTCAGCTATAATCGAACTGGCAAAAAAGCGATCTAGGGCAGTTCATAATATACATATGAAATTACGATTTCAGAATGTCCCTCAAGGAGCCGGGTAAGTTCAGTCAGTGTAAAGGTGGACCACGGGCTGGAAGGTCGAATGGTCTGAATTCGATTCCCGGCAAAGGAATCTACGCCACAGCTTCCGCACTACCTCCAGGCGCACTCAACCTCCTATCCAACGGTTACCGGGGCTCTTTCCTTGAAAGTACAGCTACTGGACATCAAACTGACGGCTCGACTATATCTAGTGCCGAGGTTAAGAATGCATGGATCCACACCTCCACTTTCCTGAACGTCTACATGGCATGGAAATTAATTAATGAAGCACAGAAACAACTTTAAAGTTTGACCTTTACACTCAAGGGCTTTAATGTATAAGCGTGGATCACAGTAAAATGTGTGCATTTTGTATGATGTTGACCTGAGCAGAACCCCGTTGACATTTAACCGGGCTTTATGTTAGTAAGAGAGATTGTGCTCGTTTTTCATAGTCTAAGATGAAGGCGACGCTGTAAAAGCAAAAATAAATGTAAAGATATCCCTGTAACAGGCCGTGGAGGCCCATAGGTTTGTGAGACGTCGAGGCTCCCACATTTTCTGGACAATCGGTTCACAGATAGCGGTGAGGTTGCCAGTCTTACGCTCCGGTCGCCCTTCACCCCCACGAAAGTTCCTGGTACTCATTTCTGTTAGAGGCTGAGTCGCCCCCAAGGCCACAGTGCGGCTGGGTTTGTGGCATAGTGCCTCAACCAAGTACGCTAGCGCATGCCCCCATATAAGTGATAATTAGACTCTAGAAGTAAATAATAATGCAAAATGGAACAGAAAACTTGAAAATAAATAATGCCTCAGCGAGATACGAATTGAAGTAAGCAACCACGCATGAACATGAAGAGGTTTTCATAGAGACACAAGTAAAACTGTGCCTAAAATATGTTTCAGTATGCGGCAACATCAGACACTGAATTGGAACATTATGTCATCATTTGATGTTTAATGGCTTCTGTATTCGACGTACGAAAGGAAAACGTCGTATCAGAGATATTTTTGAGCAACCAGGACTTTTTTTTTTTTGCAAGCTCTCATACTCAAGATATGACTTAAAGTCTGTCCATTCTGCGAACTTTTGCAGGCAAACTTATGGCAGAAAATGATAGGTAATGTGTTTGAATTTCCCACTGGCTTATGAATATGGGAAGTATCTTTCTGGCTTCAATAACTGACGATAACGTCACCACTGATCCTACAGTAGATGTAATATGCCCTAAAAGATATTTTAGATAGGACACATAGAAAACGTGGTCGGGTAGTAACTAGCTGCGGACTGGATGACGGAGAGGTCACAGTTCGATTCAAGATAGTCAAGAATTTTCTCATTTCTGCATCGTTCAGACCGGCTCTGCTGTCCACCAAACCTCCTATCCAATGGGTACCGGGGGTCTTTCTCCGGGGGTAAAGCGGCCTGAGAGGGAAGCTGACCACTCACCTCCAGCTAGTGCCTAGGTCAAGAAGATGTGGATATTTACATCCACTCTCCCACACGCCTTTAGGACGTCGTGCTTAATTAGTTAAGCACAGGGACGACTTTACCTTACAGAGAAAGTTTTCATATAGAGAAAAGAAGTAAATCATTTTTCTGTGTGTGATCATTTATTGACTGTGTTATGCTATCCAATTTTAAAAATATTTGTAACTTTTAACAAAATATGGTACATAATCACTACTTCAAATATTATGAATAATCCATTTAGCGTTCTCAAGTTGTTTAATGTGAATTAGGGACAGTCGGGGACATTGAATATATTAGGAGAATATGAACATGGTTGCCCATATCCGAATATCATGATTTTGCAAATAGCACTCCTTTTCATATTTGGGAGTACCCTCTTCAAATCTTGGCCCGGAGATCGGCTATTCTGAGGTTAGTCGTAGTTTTCTCCAGTCTCTCCAGATAAATGTCAGGAGAGTAACGCTAAGAACAACCTCTTCATCCACATCCTTTATAATTCATTACTGTAGTCGGAAGGTCGCGGGTTCGATTCCCGACGAGATCATTGAATTTTTCAATTTACCTAATCCTTCCAGCCACACTATGGCCCTGATGTCGACTCAACCCCTAACAGAAATGAGTACCAGGAATCTTCCTGGGGGTAAAGGGCGGCCAGCGCATAAGGCTGACAACCTCACCGCCATCTGTGAGATGATTGTCCAGAAGATGTGGGAGCCTCGACGTCTCATAATCCTACGGGCCTTCACGGCCCGTTTAACTGATTGGTGATGCCATGAAATGTTGGAAGCATTGTTAAATAAACAAAGAGGGACTGAATAAATAAATGTTTGTATCGGTTAGATGTTTGATGTAAGAAACATTACTATATTTGCATGTAAATAGGCTTGACCGAAATGGAACGTGAGGTTGTGGAGAAATATGGGGAAGACACGTCAAAAAAAAAAAAAGAGTTTCGGAAGAGGAAAAGTAATAACAAGACGAATATTCTAAAAAATACATTTTTTTCCGTAAGGAAGCTAAAAGAGAATGCTAAATTAAAAGTCAGAAAATGGGGAAGTTCGCATTCGAAATTGCCAGGAACAAAAATTAATGACGTACAAGGCTGAAGAGATGGAGTGGGTGGGGGGACCCGAGGAGGAGGAATGGAAGTTTCCCCACCTTGATTTGTTTTTTTTTCTTCTTCTTCTTACATTTTCTTTCTGATAGCTGTTCAGATGTTAACATTATACAAGAATCGAGTCATCTCTTTCTTTCGCCTAATGATGTCCGTCTGTTACGGAATTGCAATTGACACCGAATGCAGATCTACAAAATGGCTGCTCGTTAAATGCATACCCAGGGTCTGTACTCAATGGCTTTCACGATAGATACGTAAATCAAAATGTATTCGCAATGTTGGCAAATATGAGCAAGGCTCATCTTGAAATTAGGGTGAGAATCGTTTCTGGAAATGTCTGTTATTATTCAGATCAAAAACTTTCATTATTCCAGAACTCTGAAGATATACAAAAAAAAATTACTATTTGTTTTCTACAGCTGTGAAATATGGACCCTTACTTTCAAGCTGGAACATAAATTACAAGTGTTTGGAAATAAAGTTCTGAAGATTTACTTATAGGAGTTGAGGTTCTCACACCGGTGGTTGTAAAGAATTCTATCTTCTGGGATATAACCCCGTGTAGTCCTGCTTCATGCTGATTTCTTCCTTGGCTCATTTTTCGATCCTGAAGACGAAAGCGACATGTTCCTACGAAACATCCGTTCATTTTCAACGGACTACACGACGTTATGCCGATCACAGTCGCTACGCGGTCTAAGGCATGGACCGTCTTCGCCCGATCAAACACTAGGATCGTGGGTTCGAAGCCCACATGAGGCACGGATGTCTGTGATCATTTATTCTGTTTTTGCTGTCCTGTGTGCAGGTAGCGGCATTGGGATGAGCTGATCACCCATCCAAGGAATCCTATGGACTGTATAAAAAGATGAAATAACTGAAAAAGCGGCCAAGGTCCAAGAAAGGGCTGTAGAGACATAGAGAGATAGACATGGCCTTATATCCCTGAAGAAAGAACTTGCCGATTTATTTGCTTTTAGTCTATTTAAGAACCTGTCGGTAACTTAGATATGGAGCGTCTAATTACAACAGTGAATAATGAACTGCGAAGGATGATAAAGAAGACAGATGTAGCCCCATCTCAGGCCCCATACGGCACTTCACAATATCTGTTCAGCTAGTCAGGAAATTAAATCGTTTTACGAAACCCAATGTTTCATTACCGCGTTTACAAGAGCCAAGAATTTTTCTCTTTCGTGACGCAGATGAATTGAGTCCACACACTGATACTATATTCCCTCAAGATCTGTTTTAATATTATCATTCATTCTGAATCTAAATTTTGCAGCTGATCTCTTTGCTACAAGTTTCCCAGAGAAAATTTTATATGTATTTCTCTACATGTCCCCCCCCCCTTCTGATCCGCCGTGGTTCGGTCATCTTAATAATGTTTGGCAAACAGTACGTGTCCTGTAAGATATGAGGTTTTCACGGCGGTGACTATGAATTTTTATGCACCGACGAAGTTGCACAGGGACGGCCAGAAGTGAGAGTGCTACTTGAGAATACACAGCGCAACAGGAAGCTGCAGGATATGCAGTCTCCCGGAGGAAGTTGCACAGGGACGGCCAGAAGTGAGAGTGCTACTTGAGAATACACAGTGCAAGAGGAAGCTGCAGGATAAACAGTCTCCCGGACGAGATTCGAACACAGCCAATCCAGGATGCGAGACAACAGCATTATGGACAAACAAACCTATTTCTACATGTTGATAATATGAAAATGCATATTACTTATGAGTAGTACAAACAGGACACGTACTGAAGAAGGCAGTCTTCTGGGATGTGGCACCGTGTAGATGTGGTGTTAACCGACTTTTCGGAGGAAAGTATCGCCTCCGTCTTCAGGGTAGAAGAAAAAGTAAGAGAATCCGCAAGCGAAGAGACAGTGAGAACAGGTCTGTCTCTTCGCTTGTGGATTCTCTTATTTTTCCTTCTACCCTGAAGATGGAGGCGATACTTTCCTCCGAACGTCGGTTAAACCACATCTACATGGTGCCACATCTCATAAGACTGCTTTTTTCATAGTCACCGCCGTGAAAACCTCAAATCTTACATAGCTATATTGTCACGCTTTTAAAGGTGTAAAATATAAACTATTTAATTTTAAAATAACATGCCACGATTACTAATAGTTCTTGTTGATGAAGTTCATCGATGTTAAAACGTCTGTCAGCACGAATATTTTCATCATTTTTTGGATGATTTCATCAGTGATAACGGGTAGCCTGACACTCCTTGTTTCGTCATGAACATCCCTTCTTCCCGCTTCAAATTCACGACAACATTTTGCCACATTTTGCCTGTTCGTAACATCTTTACTGTAAACAGAAACAAGTTGGCGATGATTTTCGGCAGTAGTTTCTCCTTTCGCCTGAAGAAATCGAATTACTGTACGAACCTCACGTTTGGCAGATTTTTTAATCGACACGGCCATTTTAAACACACACCACTAGCACAAAGTTGCGTGACTATGACCGGTGAACTCTGACCTGTCATATGGTTCCTATCTCACACGGCAGCACTGCCATTTCTGAAAAAAAAAATCCCTTGCATTTTTACTGGACTTGTATCTTTACTTTACGGGTATCCCTCGTATTTCATTGTCCGTAGGTTTTGTTGGGCCGGTCACGGTAGCCAAGCGGTCTAAGGCACGCACTGTCTTCGCTCGCTCGGAAGCCGGGATCGTGAGTTCGAATACCACTCAGGGCATGGATGTTTGTGCGCGTTTTTCTATGTTTGTGTACAGGTAGAGGCCTTGAGACGAGCTGATCACCCGCCCAAGGAGTCCTACCGTATGTCTAAGATCTAGAAAACCCGAAGTGAACGGAGAAGTTCATGGAGGTAGGCCTAGGCCCACTGGAGCTGTAGTGCCAAGGGGAAAAAAAGGTTTTGTTGGTCTGGCGGATATCCTCTTGGTGTGTTGGTTTTTCTTTGGTGCTGTTTGTAGCTGTTTCGTTTTAAAGGTGTCAAATACATATATTATTTTAAAATTATTAGCTGTTCAGCTACACACCACCAAATAAAACAAACACATCAACAGGATATACAACAGACTCACAAAACATGCATACGATGTGATATTTTAAAAATAATTTTACAATTAAATTATTTATATTTTACGCATTTAAGAGCGTGACAACAGCGCAGCAGTTTCCACTACAAATTGCACATCTGATGATGGCAGCCATTTAGGCTACGAAACATATAGTTTTTGAATAACCGGAAGAGACGAATGCTTTTGATGCGTGGATTTTATTGCATCGACGGATTTGCACAGGGACGGCGAGAATTGAGAACGCTAGTGTGGACTCTGAAATTAAATTCTTAACTTTTTTTTTGTTCCTTCAGGCAGTTCTCAGGATGGCATCTTGATCAGTCTACTGTCGATTCTTTCTAAATCCTTTCCAATTCATTATTCATGGAACATCATACCCTCCGAAACTATGTAGTCTATACTGACAGCGTCGTATGGTGAGGACGGCGGAATTCTGAACTAATGTAGACCATCTACTTGTCATGTCAGTAGGAATGAAACAGTCACCCCCTAGGGAATCATGGGAGTCCTTTTGCATACGAAATATAAAAAAGTGACGCAGTGTAATGCGGGTGGCTCTGTGACGTAATGGAGGAGTAATAAAATGATAAATATTTTAAATTATGTTCAATGTCGCAACAAACATATGCAGTCTTTATGTAAGTTCCTTGAGGAGTACATGACAGACAGACAGTTCTTGTCGAAATACGTCCATAAAAACGAAGAAGAGGTCATTAAATTTTAAGAACGTTTACTCGCAGTTATGAAATATAGTTACAGTCATTTGTGTATTCAGTAAAGGAAACATATGCATAACAAATAACAATTATCATGATACGTTGTTGGCAAAACGTAAGTTCCTTTTGTTAAGTAGCGAATTTCCTTCTACTTTATAATTTTTCAGTTTTTCTCTTTCTGCATTTTTTCAAAAAGTTGTCCTTCAAAAATTCGTTGCCCTTACCACGTGACACCCTCTATCCACTGAAGTTGGCACTAACTTCGCTGCCAAGCGGCGGTCGCTCGGTCGGTATAGTTCGCTTGCGGGCTAAAACCACGGAGTTTGTTTGTTTGTCCTTCAAACACTGTTCTGGTATGAACGCGAAATTTTGCATTCTACGCCTTGTTTTTAAGTAACCTCTTATATTTACGTAAACAATTCTTTATTGTCTTTAGAATGAATTATAAATAAATGATTCACGTATTTAGCCCTTTAACTCAGAGTCATTACCACTTATACCGTCAGTCTCAACATTACAAATTTCTTAATTTTGTCCACAAAGCGCTTCGCGATGAGTGATTGTTTCTCTAAACGACATTTTTATGTACAGCTTTATGATTTCCTTTTGCTGGTTACTTATTTGACTTACATATCTACCACAAAGATATAGGCAGTATGTCCCTCCGAAACGTCACTTCCGCGTCACGTCTTCGTAATCACTGCTGTGAGAACCTCAGGACTTACTGATGATCTTATAATTCTCGTGCATGTAAGATGAAGATTTCTGTCTCCTGGTATATAACGCCGTGTAGTCCGTTATATCCCATGAGATAGGAACCTTCATAACCACTTCAAACCTTACAGAAATTAAGAAACTTTATAAATTCAGCTGAAGTATTATAAACAAGTACAACTGCATTTTTTCTTCATATTAAACCTGTTAATCTAATTAGATACATAAACGCAGCGTTAACTTGTCTGAAAGTTTTAGAGTGGATGAAGTATTTCTCTTCTCTTATCAAAACATTTGGCTAATTACCTCACTTTTTTTCCTTCGCGTACAAAGTTTCTATTGATATTCTCCTTATCTGAAGCGAGTACTGGAGAAAACAATGTAAGATTAATGTAGCGGGACCCCGATACCAGATGTCTCTGTGCTAGAGTTAACTGTATTCCACAAGCTCAGGTAAGTGCCAAGTCCAAATAAGACTTTCTGAGGAGTCTAACTTTGTTCTTACTTAAATAAGTTATTTTTATTTAGTATGTAACATCTTCACAGTCTTTACCACTGGAACGTATTTACAGAGCAGTTATCTAGCAACCGTGTCATTTCATAGCAACTCGGCCGTTGCCTAGTCAATCGCCGCACACAGAAGCACTAGATTAGGAAGTTGTAATTACCGAGACGCTGCCCAGCAATGGTCCTCTCCGCGGCGCTACTGTTCAATATTTCCTGCTTACTCCAGTCATCGCAAATGTCAAATGTACGATATTTGTCTGATATTTTGACGTCTGTCTCGTCTGGCTCCAGCATTTCGGCTTTCAGGATTAGGGGGGTAAAGTAATACACAGACAGCAAAGTGATATCATAAGCGTCCTTTAATTTTTTTTAAATAAGGAAGGTAGGCTAAAATTATTTTTTTTTCGGACGAGCTAACGAGACAGCTTTATATGGAACTTACTGATATAGACTGTTAACAAGCACGAAAATACACGGATATGATTTTGCGACAGAAAGCGGGGCTAAAGCATACAGTACCCAAGAAGACAAGACGAAGCATGCGGACATAAATAAACAAGAAGTTCTGAGAAGAACTAATCGCCTGCTTTCCTTTATACGACACGGACCGTATTTAAATACTAGGCGTCCAACAATTCTTCCAAAGTTTCGTGTGTATTCGTTGTCGTGGCAAAGTTTTAATCGAGCCGTTGCCTAGCAAAGAGAAAGAGTTACACATATAGACACATAGAGTGCCGCTGAGATTGGCACAAATGTCATGATATACATACAAAATTTTTTAAAGACTGATTCAGACATTCAGAAGTTGATAAGGGGAATTCAAAGACATAGAGACAGCATGGTGATTGAATAAACCTACTTTTTTAAAAAAATAAGGAAATTATGCTAAAAATTAACGTGGGCGCAAAGAGACAGAGAGTGGTTAAATAAATTAAATAATTAATAAAGGCAGAGTTTGTACATATAAGTCCTTTATCATATATGATGTGATGAAACAAGTTACCACAATGACCCGAAGGGAAAAAAACCAGGGAAAGCTGTTCATATGAGATCCAATACTGATGCTTCATGGCACTTGTGCTGATAACTGCAGCTAGATTGAAGGCAATTCCCGCTATATTGACGATACTCAGTCTACGCAGGAAGCTTCGGAATCATGAAGTGGGGAACCTATGTGACACTGCGATTCCAACATATCCTTGCAACCCCAGGACTTTACTAGAGGGACTGAGAAAACACTGGAAATTATAGGTCTCCGATTTTCGTTTCTATTTTGAGTTTTCTTCGTATCAGAATCAGTCGCTACCTGACTAACTTCATGGAGCTGAGCCCTCTTGAGAAGCTGTCAGTTATGCAGCTACTCAAGAATTTCTAAAATATTTTATGGAATTCTAAGATTCATTACCTTGTTCACAACAGACCTCCACTGGTCCCAATCCTGAGCCAGAATAATCCAGTCCATACAACCCCAATCTATCTCTCTAATATCCATTTTAATATTATACTCCCACTTACGCCTTGGTCTTCCCAGTGGTCTGTTTCCTTCTAGCCTTCCCAACAATATCCTATACGCATTCCTCTTCGCCATATTCGTGCTACATGCACTGCCCACCTCATCCTCCTTGACTTGCTCATTCTAATTATACTTGGAGAAGAGTACAAGTTAAGAAGATCCTCATTACGCAGTTTTCTCCAACCTCCGGTCGCTTCATCTCTCGCTTCGGGCAAAATATTTTACTCAACACCCTGTTCTCAAACATCCTCAGTTTATGTTCCTCTCTTAATGTCAGAGACCAAGTTTCACACCCATACCGAACCACAGGTGAAACTATTGTTTTGCATATACTAATTTTTACGTTTTTTGAGACAGAAGCGGTCATTGTGTTGCAGATTTCGGAGTTTCTGATAATGATGTCTGGGGCGGTGACCCAGATGTTTTGGTTTATGGGTTGCAGTACAGACAAAGATTTCGAGCGGGATAGAGTAGCTGTAACACCCTATATTCCTATTCGGGATATGCTGGGTTCGAATCTCGGGCCGCGACACCGGTTATTCTGACTGTGGGTTTTCGCGATTTTCCTCAGTCCTTCCATTCGATTTCCTGTACTGTATGTCGATGGGGCCATCGTTGCTTTCATCTATATGCCTTCCAGTTCGTCCAACAGCCTCCCGCTCAGCGCCACACTGTCTGCGGTACGGAGAGCTTCGTGAAACAACCGAACAAGAAGCAGACAATAATAGGACATCCTCTTTTTTTTGGGGGTGGGGGCGGAATCCGAAGGCTTGTTACGATGTTATGACCCAAATTATGTATCCAGTATACAATCTCAAACCGTATATTGTTAAGATCCACTTTTGGTCTACTTTCCTTACTTACTCATCTACTTACTGTTTTATTGCTAGTGGGGTGGGCCTAAGTCCCTTGTACTGCGGTCACTTCTGGCCTCTTGTACCAGCCCTAGATGATAGGTGAGGGTGATTGTGGAGCAATTGGTGGAATGAAGATTGTCATGGGAAACCGAAGTACTCGGAGAAAACCTGCCCCAGCGCCTCTTTGTCCACCACAAATCCCACTTGACCAGACCCGGGATCGAACCCGGGCCGCCGTGATGAGAAGCCAGCGACTAACCGCTTGAGCTATGGCGCGGTATGATCTACTTACTAATGGAGCTGAGCCCTTCTTGAGTAGCCGCCAATTCTGCAGCTACTCAAGAATTTCCCAGCATTTTATGGAACCAGAAGATTCATTACCGTGTTCACAAGAGCCCTGCACTGGTCCCTATCCTGAGACAGATCAATCCAATCCATACCATACCATCCTGTCTCTCTTAGATCCATTGGTATCTTTCCTTCTGAGTCTACTTTCATTTTCAAAAAATAGGAGGGGCGTGCGAGATCACATAGCTGTTTCTTAGTGCGTTCAACTTCATTCTTTTCATATCCTGTGCAGTTCGCATTGTATAAAATGAGATCATCTTGCAGTCTGTATCCCCCCAAAATATTTTAGTTTTCTAAGTGGTCCCTGTCTTGTCAAGGAGGCTTATGTGATCATTTTGCTCTTTGTATGTCTTAGTGTCCCGCTTCCAGAAATTTCGTTTTCTCTGCGGTCCGTGTCGTATGAAAGGAAAGTAGGCAGTTGGTTGCTAAGTTCCAACGTTGCTACTGCCTGTTTTTCATGCATACCTCCGGATTTAAAATTTATCAAAATTAAGTTCTCTTGCTGTCAAAGCCACTAAGATTATTTTCCCAAATTATATGTCGACATTAATTCAGAAAATCAAAATTTCGCATTCCCCGTCTCAAGCCACTGCTTATAACCATCATAACTTATTCACTTTCACATTTTCCTTATCAAAAGGATGACAGGGTGAAGTATGCTAAACTTGTAACAAAATTATACTATTTCTCTCTCCCCCCAATAAAGTGTCTCGCTTTTACTA
The DNA here is from genome assembly GCF_002891405.2 of Cryptotermes secundus. Classification (NCBI taxonomy): domain Eukaryota; kingdom Metazoa; phylum Arthropoda; class Insecta; order Blattodea; family Kalotermitidae; genus Cryptotermes; species Cryptotermes secundus. Next base: position 423,473 of record NW_019729903.1, on the reverse strand, counting down.
TTATTCTTCTCTTTATCTATTCTTCTACCATACTTTCTATCTCTCTTTATCTCTTTTTCACGAACCTCTTGTTCAAATATCCCATCATTTGACTCTGTGTGCTCCATTTACTTGAAGTGGCCCGCCAATGAGCCATAAGGACCTACCTGTGCTTCTGGTGGTCTCGCCTGCCACTTGTGGTGTCCCTGTAGCTTGTGTTCTTCCCGTGCTGGTCAGTCTCATACACGCAGACGGCAGTCTACAGTTTGCGTGGTGTCGGAGTGCACGCAACACCCAGTTCTTATCTCGGTTTAGGATAAAACAAAAACCGTATAAGCAAAACAAAGAAAATAAAAAATAAATATTCGAACTATCTCAGAATAACCTAATTTCACTATGCTTCAAGTCCTATACATCAGCGTGTGAAAAAACAGTCGCCTTCAGTGAATTCTCTAAGAGGATGTTGTAGTCCTCATTTAAGCCTTCTCGTCCGTCCGTCTATCTGTCCTTACGAGCTGGAATCCTATCCCTATACCCGAACCAACCTCCAACCCCAACTGTCGCAAACCTCGCCGACACATTCCACACTTTCCTACACCCCCCCTCCCTGTTACCATCATCCTTTTCAGCGCAAGCGCATTGGGCGCCAGTAATCCCCTCTCTCCCTCAAGACCCTTACAGAATCCATCGCCTCAACGAGAGGTTGTAGAGCTTCCAACTTCATGACGCCCGCCGTCACCTTCTTGCGTCGGCGTACGTGACGTTATGGTTCTTTCATTGTTACGTACCCTCCCAGAGCAGTTGACCGTGCGGGGACCGTGAAGGGAGGGTGGTCACTGTTTCACTGAGTAACCTTCTTTCGGGCAACGTTGACTTCTGCATGAATATTTAATCTTAACCCCTCTGTGCTTGTGTTTAACCGTTCTTCTCACAATATTTCCGTGGTGACATATATTTCCCGCTGATAAAAGAAACACGAAATGTTGGGAGACGTCCACAGACATGTATTCACATGAACTTCTCAAGCACCAAGCGGATTCAGACCATAGATATCAGTTTTGTGGAGCAATGTACTTTGTGTACGAGCCGGGATAGCTCAGTCGGCGTAGCGATTGGCTGGACGACCGGGTTTCGATTCCCGGAAGGGACAAGGGATTTTTCTCCACTCCGCAGTGTCCACACCGGCTCTGGAGCTCAGCCAATGGGTACCGGGTGTGAATATGACCACTCACCTCCATCTAGTGCTGAGGTCAGGAATATTGGAGCTATACCTCCACTCCCTCATACGCCTTCATAGCGCGGTTCTAATTTAATTAAGCACAAGGAAAACTTTAACTTTTTCCTTTAATGTAAAACATTGAATGTATCTACATAATCGCCATTATTGCATGGTATTTAATTACTTACAGGGATAATTTTACCTCTACTCCTTGCACAAGAGAAAAAACATAAAAAAGGTATTTATTTGTTTAAGAGTTTATTTACGCTACCAGTACCTCAAACTACGAATGATTTTCTTAACCTGAAGCTGATCTAATAGCAATTTAATTGGTGGTCATTTATTCATTCATTAGTCGACGACTTAACGGCCTTTTATGGGGCACTGACCGCTTTGTCACTTTCGTAATCCTATACAGTCGGTAGGACCCCTTAGACGGATGATCAGCCCGTCGCAAGACCTCTACCTACATACAGGACAGTACAATCACAGAATAAATATACATAGACATCCATACCGCGAGTGGAATTCAAAGACAGTTCATGCCTCAGACCGCGCGGTCACTGTGNAAAACAAAAAAAAAAAAAAAAAAAAAAAGCAACGTATCGTCCTGACAAAGTTCTTCGAACCAGAGGGCACATGCAAGTATACTACAAGGAAGAAACATGCTGTTTAACGTTAAATATAGCCGTACACGTCGACAGAAACGTATTTCCCACAGACCTATATTTGTGACAGCCAAAACAAATGCGTACCTCAGAAAGTAAGTCTGTCCCTATGTTTAATTAAGCACCACGCCGTGAAAACATATGGAGGGGTGAAGGTGTCACTCCAGAAGTCTTAGCCTTAGCACTAGATGGAGCTGAGTGGTTTGCTTCACGCCCCGGACACTTTGCCTCCTGTACCCATTTTATAGTTGACTTCATGGGTAGCAGAGTCCGTCCGGACGCTGTGGAGAAGAGAAAAATGTGTTGTCCCAACCGGCAATCGAACCCCGGGTCGTCTGTCCTCCAGCCCACACCCTGGCCGCCTTACCCACCGATATATGCAGGCCGTTAAATGCATCTTCTCTCTCTCTCTCTTTGTTTTGTTAATATTCTTCTCCACGTGGATGAGACGGCGAAGTACTGTTACTGTAGCAACGTGATGAAGCTGTCAGTTGCACACTTCGCGTTCACCCACTTGCTGATAATCGATCTGATTCTTCTCCACTCTGCCTCGCCTTCTTTTTTCTCAGTAGCTTTTTTGATCTTTTCGCCCTCTGCAGGATTTGAGGTTCTTGCAGCGATGGTTACCTTCTGGGATATAGCGCAGTGTAGTACGTTGAAATTCAACCGGCGTCGGTTTCGTTCTGGGATATAACGCCGTGTAGTACGTTGAAATTCAACCGGCGTCGGTTACCTTCTGGGATAAAACGCCGTGTAGTACGTTGAAATTCAACCTGCGTCGGTTACCTTTTTGGATATAACGCCGTGTAGTTCTTTGAAATTCAACCGACGTTGGTTATCTTCTGGGATATAACGCCGTGTAGTCCGTCGAAATTCAACCTGCGTCGGTTACCTTTTTGGATATAACGCCGTGTATTTCTTTGAAATTCAACCGGCGTCGGTTACCTTCTGAGATATAACGCCGTGTAGTTCTTTGAAATTCAACCTGCGTCGGTTACCTTCTGGGATATAATGCCATGTAGTATGTTGAAATTCAACCGGCGTCGGTTACCTTTTTGGATATAACGCCGTGTAGTTCTTTGAAATTCAACCGACGTTGGTTATCTTCTGGGATATAACGCCGTGTAGTCCGTCGAAATTCAACCTGCGTCGGTTACCTTTTTGGATATAACGCCGTGTAGTACGTTGAAATTCAACCGGCGTCGGTTACCTTCTGGGATAATACTCCGTGTAGTACGTTGAAATTCAACCGGCGTCGGTTACGTTCTGGGACGTAATGCCATGTATTCCGTTGGAAGTCAACAGACCTTTAGGGGGAAATAGCATCTTCATCTTCAGTGTCGAAGAGTACTTGAGACAACGAACAAGCATGAAGCAAGTTTTTTGTTTCTGCATACTTCATGCTGGCTTGTGGCTTGGACCCTGAAGATGGATGCGATTTGTTCCTTCCAAACGTTGGTTGAATTTCAGCGGACTACACTGCGACGTACTCCAGAAGAGGCACTCTTTTTCTCTTCCTTTGTCCTCGTTTCTCTCATAGCCTCATTATTCGCTGTCCTGATACCGTACGTTCGATATTCGACTCTCATCCTTTGGGACACGGGTAATGAGAGAGCGGTAGATGTCAACTGGAGAGTGCTGCCGTGTCAGAGAGCGCCACAACTCTCCTCTGGCAGAAACAGGACGGGAGGCTGTGGATTGGATGCATGTAGCTAGGAGAGGGTCCGCTTGTATGGCCTTGTGAACGCGGTAGTGAACCTTCGGGTTCCGTAAAATAATGATAATTCCTTGAGCAACTACTAGCTTCTCAAGAAGGAATCTCGCTTCATGGAGTTAATTAGTCAGAAAACCTTGTAAGACTCGAAGTTCGCATGGCGGTGACTATGAAGTTCATCGTCGTCTATATCTTCATATAATCGGCTAGATCATTAGCGGAATGTTTCATGTCTCATTGGCTACGTTCAGTAACGAACTCGAATCCTTTTAAATACCAGGCCAATACACTAGTGAAATCGTTAGAGTTTTTAGCATACAAAATGTCTCGGATTCTGGCCCAACCCTTGTTATTTCTAATGTCGAAATGAAAAATAATATAAATATGTCAGTATAGTGACATCATCATCATCATCAGTAATCTGTCAGGCGACAGGTCCACAGTCTCTTCCAAAACAGTTTCTCCACTTAATGCGATCTTCTGTTTTTGGAAAGAGATTATCCAGGAAAAGTGATAATGTGGTAGTTTTTCCATTTGCTTTCCACATCGCAGTACAACAGCCGTTCAAACCACTCTGGTCACGCCTGTTGCTATACGAACTTGAACCATCTCGAGCATCATTTGCTCTGTGCTTCAAGTCGCTGCTGATGACGCTGCTTCCGACATCAGTTTTTGGTGTCTCTCTTCGTCTGATGCCTACCCTTTGACCTGTCCAGCAAGGGAGGCCCTGCCAGTAGCTACGCTACCGCTGGTATAGCTCTCAGGGTCCTTGGCATACTCAAACCCCCTCACCACGATAAGGTGGAGACACCAAGGAGGGGGGGGGTATAGTGACAACAGCCGCCTAATCAGGCGAATAATGATACCTCCCGGAACGTCGTATATATAAAATATATCTTAGATAATGAGCAGAGACAAATGTGATATTGGTATAATGAAAATTTGAGGTTATGTTAAGAGTGCTGGTTTTTGCTGACGTATGCAGTCACTTCAGATTATTTTAAAACCGTAAATTAACCAAGATCCCATGGTTATATACATCCCAACAACGGCTTATAGAGCTTTAACGTAATAGATATTTTCTTGGTACTGGTAAAGTGATCCCTGGGCTTACTTAATTAAACACAACACTTTCAAGATGTATGGCTGAGTGGAGGTATAGCTCACCCATTCTTAACCTTGGCACTACATGGAGGTGAATGGCCAGCTTCACGGCCGTACCTCCTTACCCCGTAGAAACAAGAAACACCCCCCGGTATCCATTTTGTATGGAAGATTGCACTTTCTGAGTGCTTATTAAAATTTGTAATATTGCTGACCCGGTCACGGTAACCGAGCGCTCTAAGGCATGCAATGTCTTCGCTTGCTCGGCAGCAGGGGTCATGGGTTCGAATCCTACTCAGGGCATGGATGTTTAATGTTTGTGTGTGTGTGTGTGTGTGTGTGTGTGTGCGCGCGCGCGCGTTCTTCTGTGTTTGTGTACAGTTAGAGGCCTTGTGACGAGCTGATCACCCGCCCAATGAGTCCTACCGAATGTCTGAAATCTGGTAAACCGAAGTGAAACGGAGAGTTTCATGGAGCTAGGCCAAGGCCCAAATTGGGGCCGTAGTATCAAAGAAAGAAACATTGCTGAACTCAGAATGGTATTTCCATACACTGTTAGTAGTAAAAATTCGTTTTAGAACAAAACCACGAATTGTTCGTATCTTTCGATATCAGGTTATCATGGCCATGATAATGATGATTATTGTTTTGTAGTTTGTGACGTCGTAAAATGTGGTATAAGTTCACAATAGCGTCTATATATTCAAGGTGGTTGGGTGTGGATGAAAGTGGTAAGGGTATAGGCAGAACGAATATGGAACCAGCGAAAAATATAAAGAATAATGAGAGAAAATTCTCTTATTCTCTCCTGTCTTGAAGAAAGAACTTCAAAGGGCCGCTGTTTCCGTACGCTTTCTTCCATTGATACAAACAAAGCCATTATTTCACCCTATCACTCTGCCCTTGGGAGGCGCTCATGATGGTCAGTATTCTTTACACCAGCCATGTCAAACATGCGGCCCGTGGGCCGCATGCGGTCCCCATAGCCACAAAGTGCGGCCCCTCAACTTTTAGAGCTAATTGATATTAAAATCAATATTAAATTTTATTAGAAATATTTTTTATAAAGACAATTTTACAACAGACCAGAAGACAAGAAGTCTCACGCAGACATAAATTAGCAGGCCGCAGGAAATTCAATGTTTTGCTATTTCTAACATAATTTCTTGTGTAATCTCTCTTTTTACATATTGAAAAGTTGTTTGATACTTGTCAAAAATGGCATTCTTTTGCTTTTTAGAACTGTAAGATATGTGACTTTAGGTAATTATATTGAAATTATTCGTGAATAATAAATAGAATTAAATTTCCTTGTATCAAAATCTAATGTACATTTCTATTTTGAAGTGCGGCCCTAGACTGTTACTTAGAGGGCTGAGGTGGCCCTCTGTACAAGTTGAGTTTGACATGCCTGCTTTACACCGTCCTACGTTCCCTCGCAGGCCCGCTCTCTGTCCCTTCTCTATCCTTCCTTCCACACTCGGCTTAGTTTCCTAGCCTGAAGATGGAGGCAACGTATTCCACTGAAAAGTTAGTAACATTCTACACAACTATACGGTGTTACATCCCAGAAGACAATCATCTTCACAAATACTATAGACCGCTTTAAATTGCTATAGAAGGAGAGATGTGTGTGAACTGTTTACATTAGCAAGTTAAGTCAATATATTCATATACATATGGAAGATGAGCACATATTCGGAAGGAGGTTTCACGCTACGGTGACGAGACAAGTTATCGCACTTCTCCGGCTCCAGGCCCTCAGTGTCAGAGTTCAGATCGGCTTGCAGAACACCGCAGAGTCTCTGTCCTAGGCTGTACCTTCATCTGCAGCATTCCTAACGCCTTTCGATCCATTTCGTATTGAAAGTTCTGACTCGTATTTGGGAGATATCAGGTTCGAACCTCGGTAGGAATACCGAATATTCTGACAGAGATTCTTCCCTATTTCCCTCTTCTTTTTTTTTTCTTGGCACTACAGCCCCAGTGGGCCTAGGCCTACCTCCATGAACTTCTCCGTTCACTTCGGTTGTTCTAGATCTTACACATTCGGTAGGACCCCTTGGGTGGGTGATCAGGTCGTCACAAGGCCTCTAGCTGTACACAAACACAAAGTAAATATTCATGCCCTGAGTGGCATTCGAACCCACGATCCCGGTTTCGAAGCGAGCGAAGACAGTACATGCCCTATTTTCCTCTGCCATCACTAAACTCCTGTTCTGGAGGCGTTCTTTTCGGATCTGGGCTGGCACATAGGCTAGGTCTCTGCGATTGTTCGTGGTTCTTCTCAGTTACTCCAGGTAGATACCTCTGAAGTGACTCGATGGAGGCATGATCGCTTCTTTCCAAATCCTCTCCGGTTATTTTTTCTATCATGTTACCAGTCGACGCTACGTAATATAGATACTGACAACAAAGGGAAATGATTCATGAAAACATATTCTATTCTTGCAAGCGAATGACGGGATATCACTTTGAATTTTGGCCACGACCACTTCTTTCCACGTCCTTTTCGATTCATAATTCACTGTCATCCTCTTATACGACGCTATATGGTCTGAACTACTGAAGGCGTCATTACGTGAACCCCAAATAAATACTTGAATAAATACGTAAATACGTAAAAACTACTGCTAAGTGGGAAGGATGTGTCTTTTTTTTTCAATTCTGAGGTATCTAAACGGGTGCAAGATTATGAGTACGCTCTTCTCCATCTCTTCCAATTAATTTTAATGACTCAAATCCATCTGCGTGCAATGAGAATTAGTAATCACGATGTTCAGGTTGCTAGTTAGAAATAATAACACTGGTGCGTAGATAGATCATTAGGCAACCTCAGCCCCTTACAGGAAGTCGGGATAGCTCAGCCTGTATTGCGATGAACTGCGGGTTGGACGGCGCGATTTCGACCCCCGGGGGTGCAAGATTTCTCTCATCTCCACAGCATCCAGGCCAGCTCTTGGGCCCGCCAGTCTCCTATCCAGTGGGTATCGCTAGCGATTTTCCCGTGGTTGAAACGGCCGGAGCATGAAGTTGACCACTCACCTCCATCTAGTGCCAAGTTCAAAAATGGTGGAGCTATACCTCCACTCCCACATGTGCCTTCATGGAGTAGTGCTTAATTAATTAAGCAAAAGGAACAACTTAATCCTTTACACATATTACCGAATACAAGACACGAGTATGCTATGGGTTATTTCATGACCGTTACAGCAGTTACAATGCATAGCGTCGAGTCGGTGGGTGAAGGGTAAATAATGAAGAGTAAAGGACTTGAAAGGGAGCGACAGTGGTATAACTAAGTTACTCTGTCGGCATTTGCCTGGAAGGGATGAAGTAAATCACGCAAAACCGCTGTCAGCATTGCCGGTGTCCTGGCCGGCATTCGAACCAAGTACCTCAAGATTATGAACACAAGTGGAAAAAACAAGATAAGTCTTATATCATGATCATTGGCAAAACAGCCCATTGTGGGAACTGCCCACATTCAAGCAAGTGTGACAACGCAAGCGTCATTGCCTAGCAACCGTTGTTTACTCGTCGTTGCTAAGCAATGACGCTTAGCAATGTGACATAGCCTTCCTTAGAAGATTTTTGCAGTTGTCATCTGGTTTTCACATATTTGAATTTTGTGGCAATAATTTTCTTTTACAGAAAAAAATCGTCAGGTCTCTGTAGTTATGTCTCCCAGTTATACCCCCAGGTACAGGGTTCTATGACTCGCAGGGCTACAGTGGAAGTATTCTAACACCTTCACATGGGGAGGAATCATATAGTATGTTGGGAATGGTGGAAAGAGCGCGACGCGATAACGCACGCGTTGCCAGCAAAGCCTTTCCCGTTGTGACGCAACACGGAGCCAACAGGGAGAGATGGACAGTTCTACATTCTAGTGAGTTGTTAACACGGAATGAGCGACTGTGAAACGACTTGCTCAACATTTTGTGTTATAGTTACGTTGAATAATAATATTTGTAGTTTATCTGACCTGTAAATTCTGTGAAACTTATACTGAAATATAATATTTATTTAATTAATATTGCTTTCAATAAAATTTCGGTTTTATTTCTATATTTTTCCGTCAGGTTGCAGATGTGAAGAAAGAAGGTAAATATATCGGTAAAACTTTTTCTTGAAAAGTATTTAATTCTGGGATATAATGTTGTCTAGTCTTGAATTAGTTTACCCCAGATATTGAAAAAAAAAAAGTAAAGTTGTTTCTGTGCTTAACTAATTAAACACAATGCCATGAAGAAGTACGGGGGAGCGGATGTATAGATCCACGTTTTCTTGATCTCGGCATTAGTTGGAGGTTAGTGGACAGCTTCAAGCCCCGGCCACTTTAATCCCGGAAAAGAATCCCCATACCCATTGAATAGGAGATTGTGTGGACCTCAGAACCGGTCTGGATGAAGTGAAGAAAAGTTTTGACCTTACCGGGACTCGAACTCCGACCCCCCTTTTCGTCCATCCCCAAGATATTGAAGAAGCAAGAAATATGTTCTATTCCCAGATCTTAAAAATTTGTATCATACTACATGGCGTCACCTACCAGATGATTGTGTTTTTCAAATCACGCCATTAGAATCCTAAATCTCACTGTATTCATCCTATCACTTCAGAAATTTTCTCATGAATGTTAAGGAACAAATTCTTATATACAAGAACCGATGATGATTTGAAAGTGTTGGCAACACTGGCCGGCACTGTGATCAATCATTGGATGGTCGGTCAGACGAATGAATATCTGTGCACTCTATTGGGGTTGGTTTTGCATTGTTTTGTGTAGGCAGTATGCGAAACAACGGAGCTGTAGGCCTGGAATATATTCCTTTACTTTCGAAGTCACACGTCAATCTGATGGCGAAGTTTGCAATAAACAAGACGCTTCATCGAGTGGCAGACGCGTTCAATATGTATAGGATTTTGTTTCGTATGTAAATTATACGAATCAATAGCGAGATAGCTGTCAACGTCACTTCCGCCACAACTCCTCAGTCAATATAATAATGAATGGTTCATCATATGCATATGCATATATATCCAGCAGCGTGATATTAGAAACCGAATCTTCACCACCGCTACTAACAAACCTGATTATTGAACAAGATTCTCAGCCATTTGTGTCCACCTTCCACGCTCACAAGCTCGTATATTTCCCTCCCATATTCATATACTCCATGCATTTCCTTTTCGGCCTACCAAGTTGACGTTTTCCAAAATGTTTCTTTAGATGAACTGTGTACAATTTCTTTGTCAGATTGCGGGATGGACGACTGGTGTTCAATTTCCAGCAGGGATAAAAAATATTTCTCTCCACCTTAGCTTTCATATTGGCTCACCCAGCCTCCTACCCACTGGGTACAGGAGGCTCTTTGCCTGAGGGTAAAGCGGCCGGGGCATGAAGCTGACTACTCAATTCCAGCAAGTTCAGAGATCAACAGTTGTGGAAGTATAACTCCAGTCCTCCATACGTCTTCATGGCACTCTACTTAATTAAAATAGAGTACAGTAACCCTCGCTAATCCGGATCAGTTGGGGGTGAGGTCATCCGGATTAAGTGATAGTCCGGATTAATGAAGTAAATGAGAGTTTAAAAAGAAAAACTCAGAAATGAAATAAATTGAAAATTTAGTAATATAGGGAGTGCTGATGGAAATAATTACAAAAATATTACTGCAGCAATTTCTTCCTCTGTCAGATGCTGCAATCCAGGCTGTCCTTCATCCAACCCAAGTCAATCTTGGATATTTTCTTGCATGGTTTCAGTCTCTCCACCTGCTTTCAATGCAGTCTGAAAGTCCTCTTGCTCTTAAATCCCGTATGTCCTTTTAAAGTATATACTGAACTGTGAACAGAATTGTTCATTTTTCATATTTCGATCCGGATTATCAGACATCCAGATTAACTGTAACATGATTAGTGAGGGCTTACTGTGTAGGGATATCTCCTTTGCCTCCGCAATTATGACATACCGAGAAAACTGACTTAATCTGAAGCGTTTTCGACTTACATTACAGAGGTCATCAGTCAGAGGTCATCACTCGGGGTAACGGCTGTGCTGAATGAGAATTTTCCTAGCTTTTCTCAGTCCATCCATGCAAATGAGTGGATAGTACCTCCATGAACCCGCTACCATATCCTTCAAAATCATTTGCAAATCATCATTTATGTATCATCGTAAAATTCGACGCTATGCGATCTAGCTACTGCCAACGCCGTAGAATAACCCCAATAAAGACATCAGATCCACTCTTGTAACTTTGTATTTTGGATGTACAGGAAACGTAACAAAATCAAATATATTAGGCACGTAATGAACAGCAAACCCTGGCATCAGGGCATCACATTGAGCCTTGACCAGAATGTGGTCAGATTTACGATGGTAATAGACATATTTCAAATACAGACACGTGTAGTTTCCCAGTATCAATTCAAAGCACGACCACAGTGTTGTCAAACACGTTCCCAATGGACTGCCTGCACACATGTCGTCATTACGACAGCTGGCTCCAACGACAACAACATGGACGTTGTTACTGTTGTTTCTGAAAATGGCGGAAACGTGTGGACACATTTGCGGCTGGACGCGAGATTAAATCCATGGTCAAAAAAATAATAACGCGACAAGTATCACACATTGGATAATTCCATTTCAGTTTGAAGGTGATGTTGTGTTCGAGTCCCTTGTGGGAATGGCAGTGCATCAGAGTCGAAATGTTAACATAAAATTGTAAAATTTCAAGTGTGAAAATCAGAATAGCTCAGTCGGTATAGCGACCAGATTATTTGCTGTTCAATTGAAGTATCGGGGTTAGATTGGCTGGAAAAATATGACTCTCGCTACCCCACAGCGTAAAGGCCGGCTCTGGGGTCCATATTGTCTCCTACCCATTCGTTACTGGGGGCTCTTTCTCCAAGGGTAAAGTGGTCGGTGGGTTAAACTTGCTTAGCTCCATCTGGTGCCGAGATTAAAAACGTTCCTTATCTTTTATTTTTAACTCTTTAAGGCCCAGTGGTTACTATATACACCAAATCTTGACCTACTAAAATTCTGCATTCTGCCGACAGAATGTATTTGTGTGTTTCGCATGGTTTGCACAGTAAACAGCGTTAATTGGCTTGTCTTTGTAGCGGAGATGTAATGTGTTTCCTAAGAAGAACGGAGTTTTTATATATTATGTAGAGAAATTTCAAATTCAATCATAAAAATATGATAATAAACATGTTTATATCATAGGAGAAGGAGAATTCAAAATTAGAAAATAATCATTAAGAAGTTTAAACTTTGTGGTGCTAAGGCTTACGACCGTTCAAATGACTAGACTGCCGTTGTAGCATAAGATAGGTAAGACATGCTTAATCTGCTTTGCGAACCTGGACCGACAGAGGACATATGTATAGTGCACAAGGAAGAATTTTCAATATCATGCTGTATGTGCAATACAGACGGAAGGCAAAGCATATTCATAAGAGACAAACCCATCCACTCGTGAGAAAAAATGTTACGTAAGGACAATGACCGCAATGGTTCAGTTGCAAAAAAAAAATCTCTGGTCGTGATTTTCAAGGGGCTTGGCGCCAAGACAAACTGACTGACGGTAAACCACCAGTCATAAAGTAATTCTGACTCTGACCCTGATGCATATTTCTCCTTACTATAGTTCTGGCCAAATGTTAGAGCAAAATTTTACTATAGTGCAGTCTTCCAACGTAAAATAAAAATTAATTCCGATCATGCGTAGTAAAACACCGGCACATCTTTCCTTCAGGCTTCATACCTATTCGCTTCCTGAAGCTTCACCCTCTCTCAAATATACCTCTAGCAGAAGGGCAAACGGGCACTGCCCGGGAACCTTCAAATCGGAGAAGAAATATTTATTCACCCCTACCCTTAAATGTAGTGTCCCTTACTGCCTCCCATCATTATCTCTTCTCTCACTCCTTGAACTTCAGTTCTTAAGTGGTTTAGATTCCATTAACAATGATACTTGTATTAATCCTTTCAAAAATCAACAAGAAATTCTGACAGTTCTCATGAGTATTTATAGTTCTTATAAATTACCAGTCGGTGGAGTCTCATACATTACAGCCCTTAAAGGACAATTTGAAAAGAAACGATTTCGTTTCATATGCTCTTTTGTACTTGGAAAGATATGGGAAGACTGTTCTGTATAATAAGCGGACTTGCTATCTAGAGGTAATTTTCTCTACAAGGTTGCAAGACTGAAAAACCGACTGAAACGTAGTACCATCCACTGTCGTACATTACTGCCATCTTCTGGCCATATTTACAGTGAGGAACCCGTCCGAGTTCACTAGAATAATGTTCCATGTTTTTAACATACTTTCTTTATTTTTAAAAATAAAAGTAGGATTATATGACCACCATGCTGTCTGTGATCCCCCCCCCAATCAACTTTTGAATGCCTGAAACAGTGTGCATGAAACTTGGTATGTATATCATATCACCTGAGGCTATCTCAACGGCGTACTTCATAAATCTCTCGCACCACTCTGTGCGTCTGTATATTTATGTTGGTAGGCAACAGCTCGGTAAAAACGTTACCACTGCAACAAATACAACAATATAAGAATTATTGGTCATGTTTTCTATACGGTCCGTGTCGTATTAGAGGAGTGTCTGTGGGCCTGTCTGCATATCCACATATCGTTGCTAAGCAACAGCTCAGTAAACACTTTCCCGCGGCAGCAAAGAATTGTTGGAGGAGTCGTTTTCTATGCTGTCGCGTCGAACCAAAGGAAACAACAAGAACTTTTTGTTGGTAATTTGATTCTTTATTTATAACACCTCAATTGCAAACAACCACACTACCAAACAAAACGATAGTACAGAAATTTCATCCATGTGTTCTTATCGGAAATGCTCATATTGCCCACCACTGGCTCCCAAACAAAGGGAGTTCCAACAGCTGGAATGTGATGTAATTATTCTAGATACCTACTAAACACGTAAGCCTTTGTAAGATTTGAGGTGTTCACGGCGGTGACTATGAAGAAAGCAGTCTTCTGGGATGTGGCACCGTGTAGATGTGGTGTTAATCGACGTTTCTGAGGAACTTATTGCCTCCATCTTCAGGGTAGAAGGAAAAATAAGAAATCCGCAAGCGAAGAGACCGTAAGAACCGGTACAAGCAGACCAGTCTGCTTGTACCGAAACGTCGGTTAACACCACATCTACACGGTGCCACATCCCAGAAGACTGCTTTCTTCATGTAACCCTTTGGTTCTCATAACCTACCTTCTGACATAAGAGTTTTCTTCTGTGTTCCTGAAAGGCTCCTACTTTACTTAATTTAATTGTATATGATAATGATATAAAATATAAAACAGACGGAGGTAATTCTGGGACACTCTGTATAGTTCTATCCCCGTTTTGGTAAGTGCTGAAAAATCTGAGAGGAATAAACGAATTCACTTGAAAATTTAGATCTCTATTGTGTAAGTACGCAAAGAATTATTGTAGAAAGTACAGCAGCTTTATTCGAAATATATTCATATCAGTGTGAGACAAAGCTGGGTCGTTCGTAGGAGGACGATTCTAGTGGATGTTCTTGGGATGAGAGACAAACCGAGTTCCAAAATATGTAACAGCTCTCTCCAATAGAGCGTGAAACTAAAGTAGAACTAAAGACTATTATGGACTATATCACGGGAAAAGCTGGACTGGAAATTCGTTTTCACAACTCGTTGGGGGTAGAATTGAGATGCACGGTACATGGAGATCTCTTAGGATGGAAAATCAATAAACAATTACAGCGCTGGGGAGCTGGGCGGAGAACGCTCAATATGGATTGGCTCGGTTTAAAATTTTAATCCTCTTACATAAATGAGGTCCATTGTCTAGGAGAGTGGGTGGTAGTATTATCCGTTTAAATCTTCATAAAGTGTAGGCAAGTGAACGGTCGAAAAAAATCTGTGCTAGTAAGCATTTTGTTTACTCTCACATAAATACATAGTCACATATTCCAGCATATTTATATTTGCTAGGAAATTGAGGGATTCTAGTTAGCTATTTACCTAAGCGAAAATTGTGTTTACGAGAATTAATTTAGATAGAGATAATATTTTAAAATTATATTTCTAAATACAATGGGAACATGGGTTCAAATCCCACTCGAGGTACGAATATTTGTCTGTACTGTTCTGTGTTTATGTTGTTCTGTGTAAAGTAACGGCTTTGTGATGGGCTTATCCCACGTCCAAGACGTTCTAATGACTCTCTGTGAGGTTAATATTTTTCAGATTAATTCTGAAATTGAAACAGGCCAGAGGACTTATTCAGGTAAAGGAGGAAGAAGAATATATATCGAAACGAAAGCAAAAAATTCATGAAGAAAATAAAAATCTCTGGTACGCGACGCCGTATGTTCTAATCGATGTAGAATTGTGATTGTGGATTGTATCTTGCTGGTTGCCTAGCTTACTCTTCAACCATGAAGAGGGAGAAAGTACGTTCCTCCGAAACGTCTGTAAACTTCTACAGACTATTCGGCACCACCGACGTGAGAACCCCAGAATGATTAAGTTTGGTGAATGTTCGCTACCATTCAGAACTGCCTTCCCTCCTGCCAATAGGAAGCTTTGAGTTTAACACGTGCAGAAACACAATTGTGCTTATAGTCTGTTTGGTTATAAAACTTGCACTCCCACACTCCCACATGAAGGGAGCGTTTGAGAACAGGGTGCCGAGGAGAATGTTTGAACCTAAGAGGGTTGAAGTAACAGCCTGATGAAGAAAACTGATTAATGAGGAGCTTCGTAATTTATAGTCTTGTTATAATGATCAAGCCTATGATTCGGTTAGGAGTGAGGTATTGTACAATATTCTGATAGAATATGAAACTAGTTAGGTTGATTAAAATGTGTTTAAACGAAACGTATAGTAATTCGGTGTAGTTAAACATTTGTCTGATAAATTTCCAGTCCAGAATGGTCTAAATCAAGGCGATACTTTATCGCCACTCCTTTTCAACTTTGCTTTAGAATATGCCATTAGGAAGGTCCAGGGAAACCAGGTGGGACTGAAATTAAATAGGACATATCAGCTGTTGGTCTAGGCTGATGATGTGAATCTATTGGGGGATAATGTAGATACCATAAAGCAAAACACACAAACTGTAATTGAAACAAGTAAAGAGGTTGGTCTAGAAGTAAACACAGAGAAAACTAAGTGTATGTTGCTGTCTCGTCACCAAAATGCAGGGCAAAATCATGACATAAAGATAGGAAACAGATGTTTTGAAAATGTGGCACAGTTAAGATATTTGGAAACAACGATAACAGATCGAAACCTGATTCAGGAGGAAATTACTCGTAAAAGAAGATTGAACTCGGATAATGCTTGCTACCATTCACTCCAGAAACTTTTGTCTTCTCGTCTGTTGTCCAAAAACATAAAAATTAGAATATACGAAACTATAATTTAGCCTGTGGTTCTGTATGGGTGTGAAACTTGGTCTCTGACATTAAGGGAGGAACATAGACTGAGGGTGTTCGAGAACAGGGTGTTAAGGAGAATATTTGGACCGAAGAGAGATGAAGTGACTGGAGGTTGGAGAAAACTGTACAGTGAGGAGCTTAATAACTTGTACTCTTCTCCAAGTATAATTAGAATGATCAAGTCAAGGAGGATGAGGTAGGCAGGTCATGTAGCACGAATGGGAGAGACGAGAAATGCGTATAGGATATTGGTGGGAAAGCCAGACGGAAAGAAACCACTGGGAAGACCAAGGCGTAGGTGGGTCGACAATGTTAAAATGGATCTTAGAGATATAGGATGGGATGGTATGGATTAGATTGATCTGGCTCAGGATAGGGACCAATGGAGGTCTCTTGTGAACCTTCGGGTTCCATAAAATTCTGGGAAATTCTTGAGTTGCTGCAGAATTGGCGGCTCCTCCAGAAGGGCTCAGCTCCATGAGTAAGTAGGTAAGTTATAATGATCAAATCAGGGGCAGTGAGATGGGTGGGGCATGTAGTACGTATTAGAGAAGTTCATGCAAAGTTATTGTAGGAGGACATGAGAGATAGAGACACTCGGCAGAATCTTAGGCACAGATCGAATCTATATATTAAAATTGATCCTAAATGGGATTGGAAGTTGTGAAATTGATTAATCTGGCTCAGGATAGAGATCAGGGTATAGAGAGGAGAAAGTTGTCCATAAAATTAAGCTCTGCTCTTTGAAGACGCATGGGGAGTGGGAGTATAGCTCAACGAATTTATAACCTCAACACTAGAAGGTTAGGTTTTAGCTTCATGCCCTGGATCCTTTACCCTCTGGGAAAATTTCCCTTGTACCCATTTTATAGGAGGCAAGGAAGGCCATGAAGATGGTCTAAAGGTCTGGATCAGAGAAAACCTCTGCCTGAACTGGGAATCGAACACAGATTACTCTGTAGTCCAGCCCATGGCTTAACCGTTATACCGAGCTTAAATAAGAAGCTTTAACTTGTAGGTTTCACGGGCAGGAACTTCCAAGTTTCAGCAGACGAAGCTGCTGAAGGTTTGCAAATAGTTCTAATTAATCAGTTCAGGGTGATTTGATTTTAATCATAGTTCTGGTACCGATATTGGTGTAGGGGATTATACACCAGTGGAGCTTTCACCGTAACCATTCAGAGGTTCGCTCATTGAACAAAGTTTAAATAACTTTACACACAAAAATTTAATTACTCTGCCACCAACCTCTCAACATACTTTGAAATATTTTGTAACATTCAGTGTTCGCGGAAACCAGGATATGAGGTAGCTGTCTCCATGGAGTAGAAGCTTTGGGTACCCGAGCATCTCAGCCAATCACAAAATTCCCTCTCTATTTAAAGAACTTTGACGTTCATTACCGTATTCACAACAGCCCGCAATGAGACCTTGCTGTGAGACAGTTGAATGTGGTGTACAATTTATATCTTTTACAGAACTATTAGGCTTATTTTGGACTCTATCCATCGTCCTGGTATATAAAGGACATAAAACCACAACGTTTCGGAGACTGGATCTGTCTCCGTCCTCAGGTGGATGGGGCAGGGTAAACCTACTCAGTTGGGCCCGTTAGAAAGAGCCTAATATTTCTGTACAGCATACACGATCGTCAGAATCCTTTCAAATTTATATCTTATTTGTTTTAAATCCACCTTAATATTGTCGTATATAGACCCGTTGCTAAGTAGTAAATCTGTAAACGTCGGCCGTTGCTAGGTAACGTCCGCAACAATAGAAGTACGGCGTTTTTTGTGCTGTCTGCGTGGCGACCGTTGCTATGCAACGACGAGGAAACAGCCCCACCATTGTTGAGTAACGTAGCAACCGACTGTATATCAAGAGTTTGTCTTTTAAGTGACTTGTTTACCATTCGTTGCCTAGCAACGGGTGTACATGTAAGAATATTGACCCTTGCATCTATTCCAAGGTATCTCAAGGTATCTCCCTTTCATTTCGAGAAATCTGTTATAATTTGAAAGAGAAAATGTAATCTGATCGCTGTATTTGAAATTCCAAGGTATGATCACATTGTGTAAGTCAATTTGTCTCGGTTAACCACGGACATGAATGAATGGGACTGTGCAACAGTAACGCTCCAGACTTCTCTTCTATAGGTGTTCGCTTCGAATCTCGGTCAGGATACAGGATATCGTGACTGAAAATCTAATGATGTTCCTCAGCCATTTCAGACATATTCCGGAAAAGTACCTTGAACAGGCGACAACCGTTTCCTTCCGAATCCTGACCACTTCATCATTCATCAATCGTCCTACCATTCGACGCTATAATAGCTCAACGCCTTAAAATAAACCTAAAAAAGAAACACCTTTTATTCTGTGAACATTTCGAAGGATCATATTGCCTCCATCTTCAATGTAGGGAACATCTTCAACTCTAAAGCTGAAGACATGTACAGGACGTCCCAGAAGGACAGGTCAGTATTCTGGGAGGTTACATGTAGTATCGGTCATTCTAAGCAAAAATGAAAAGTGTATATGTACATGTGTCCTATTCAGAACGGTTTCCGAGATAGAGCTGTTTCACTATACAGTTCCAAATTTGTTGATAACAAAGAGATATTGCGTACTGATTCTAACACCAGTATTTACTGTATAAATGACAAAGTTGGTACAGCCTATCTAGCATTAAAAAGGTAAAGCTATCCCTGTAACAGGCCGTGCAGGTCCATAGGGCTGTGAGACGTCGAGGCTCCCACATTTTCTAGACAATCGACTGACAGATTGCAGTGAGACTGTCAGCCTTACGCGCCGACTGGCCGCCCTTTATCCCAAGGAAGATTCCTGGTACTCATTTCTGTTAGAGGCTGAGTCGACCTCAGCGCCATAGTGCTGCTGGAAGGAGTAGGTTAAGTAAAAAAATCCACCTCATCGGGATTCGAACCCGCGACCTTCATATTTAAAAAAATATATATATAGTAGTGTAGTATATTTTGAAGTATTATGTGTTGTGAGGAACAGAAAGTAACAATATAGGCATCACTTTTACCATATAATTGTAAAGTTATCCCTATGACTAATTAAGCCAAAATTGTCCCATGAGGACGTGGGGGAGTGGAGGTATAGCTCCACCATTATTGTCTTCGGGATTAGATAGAAGTGATTGGTCAGCTTCAAGACCCGACCGCTTTACCCCTGGGGAAAGCTTCCGGTACACATTGCATAAGAGGCTGGTAGGGCCCCAGAGCCGGTCTGGTAGATGTGCGGAAAAGCAAAATCTTGCCAAGCCGGGAATAAAACCGGGACATCCAACCCTTAGCCCGTCGCTATACCGAATGAGCCGTCCTGGATTTTACTATTCGTTATGTTCGTATAATGTACAGAGAGAACATAAGTGGTAATATGTTGTGTTGCTGTGTTGCTGTGTTGCAGTGTTTCTGCCTTAGGGTATGGTAACATGAGTGTTCCCCTTTCGGGGTTCATGTGCCCACATGAAAATGACATGCCAAATGCAACCCGCAGTGATCAACCCTCATGGGCAGACGGACATGAATATACTTGACGTGTGTCTGTCCGTACTGAGTTCTCAATGTCTCCCGCAGTTGAACTCGTCATGTCCCATTTTAGCTGCCTTTTCCTCTTGGCCTGACATGAAAACAGCGTGCCCCCCTGTGGATCTGTACTTCAAAATTCAAGATCTGTAGACAGCTTGGACAGTTTATTTTAATATGGAAAAATTTTGTAGACAGTCAAGTACCCGATAAGCTATGAATGTAGGGGTGGGCCTTCTTGGCCCTTGCACCGCGACCACAGTGATCTGTTGTGCCTTATAAGCAAACTCACGGATATTCGATAGAACTCGAAAACTTTCTCAGGGCACCTCTTTGGCTGGGCATGAAATGGATGAAATTTCCAATTCTCTATTTAACTAACGAACTGAATAACCAATTCCGTGAAGCTGAGTTCTTATTGAGAAACTGCCAGACGTTTTGCTAGTCAGTAAATTCCCAATAATTTATGGAAATTGAAATTGATTACCGTGCTCACAAAACATCGCCACTGGTCCTTATACTGAGCCAGATCACTCAAGCCTATGCCGCCCCATTCTACATCTCTAACATCCATTTTGATATTATCACGTGTCCGGGGTTCCGTGACTAATAATAACGGGTTCTGAATTTGATGATTGGATTGTGTAGTCTCTCTTATTTATAATCAGTTACAACTCACAATCAATCTACCCTCGAGTACTCTCTCCATTCTCGTTCTCCTGTCTCAATTCTCTTACCGCTCCATTCTCGTCCTCCTATCTCAATTTCTTACCGCTCCATTCTCATTCCCCTGTCTCAGTTCTCTTACCGCTCCATTCTCGTTCTTCTGTCTCAATTCTCTTACCGCTCCTTTCTCTTCCTGTCTCAAATCTGTTACCGCCCCATTCTCCTTCTCCTGTCTCAATTCCCTTACCGCTCCATTCTCGTCTTTACACATATCTGTTACCGCCCCATTCTCGTTCTCTTGCCTTAATTCTCTTACCGCTCCATTCTCGTTCTCTTGCCTTAATTCTCTTACCGCTCCATCCTCGTTCTCATGTCTCAGTTCTCTTACCGCTCCATTCTCGTCCTCCTCTTTCAATTCTCTTACCGCTCCATTCTCGTTCTCTTGTCTCAGTTCTCTTACAACTTCTGAACTCAACTACTGAACTGACTCAGCATTCTCATGTGTCCTTCCTTTATAACTTCGGGAAGATTTAAATAGAGTTCACCACTATAACATTTCCTATATTATTATGTGCTTATTCGTTGCAGCGGAAACGTGTCTAGCCAGCCGTTGTCTAGCAATGGACGTCTTTGCATCGCTTCTCTGACTTAACACTTCCGGCTTTCAGGCGTCATGTCACAATATTATCCTCTCACATCCTTGTTGGTCTCCCTAGTGTTCTCTTTCCTTCTGGCTTTCCTATCAAAATCTTCATGCGTTACAATTCTCTGACCTTTTAAAAATTTAAAGACGGACCCACAATTTCCTTCGCCTCTCTTTTTGTTCGACATAGAAGTATAAACAAATACATTTCTATAAAATCCATGTCTGTTAACGGGGAGTGTGTTTACTGCTAACGTCTCAAATGAACCGCTCATGGACATGAGCAGGTTTTCCGTGTGACCATCGTCTAACTTCGTCTCATGCACGAAATTTTCACGTCTGGAAATGGAAGACATAAAAGTGGTCTTACGACCTTAGCTTTATTATAGAGCCGTGGACGTGTTTGAAACTGTTTGGGACTGGATTTTACTCATGGTCCAGTTTTTCTGCCACCCCTATATTATACCAACGTTGTGTGTGTGTTCGTAACACAGATGTAGTGTACTGGTTGCGCGGCAACCGCATGCAGAGTCTAATGGAATATTTCCACTTGTCTTTTCATTACGAACCCCGAGCACCACCATCACGCAGCTGTCATCTGCAGGTAATATCAATAACCGCTACAAGGGATTGAAGATTCGAGAACGTGCCTCATTCAATTCGGAACTTAATCATATATACGTGTTGTTCTTATGTAACTGCCTGAGTGCAGTCACATGTGACTTATAGTAGGCGTGCAAGAAACTTGAATGATTGACTTTGCCATGTCTCCTGTCCGCATGCAAACTGATTTTCATGAAATTTGGTATTGAGAGGATTTATTAAAACGAGCACTACTTAAACTTTAACTAGATGCATGTCGATAAGATTGGCCAGCAGTTTTATTTTAAAACCTACATAGTCGAAGGACTGGTTCTTTGTTGATTAGTATACAATTTTTGTCAATCAGCACTTTTAAAATGAAACATTTCATCCGCAAGGCATGGATGCTTAAACGTTTATTCAGAATTCCTACTAGTTCTGAATATATATTTTTTATTATACAGTGCGTACAATCAAGTGCGCGCCGCGGCTGCAATTTGCCGTGAGTCATACCACCGCAGAACGGATGCAACTCCTCCCCGCGACTGCAGTGCCGTTCCCCGATAGCGTGAGTGTAGTGGTGTCGCTGAGTCTCCGTCCATCAGTTGCTCTACATGCACACATTTATAAGAATACAGTAAAAAGATAACTTACCGTGGTTTATAACAGGTGCTGAAAGTGACCTCCTTCTGCTTGCAAACATGCCGCGCATCTCACAAATAAATTACGCGACACTCTCTGCAGTTCGTCGACGGTAATTGAATGAATTACGCGTGTAATTTCATTTTGAAGACTATCAATGCTGCGGGGATTATTTTTGTAGACTTTTTGCTTCAGGTTGCCCCAAAGATAATAATCAGAAATACTGAGATCTGGGGATCTGGGAGGCCACAGTCCTCTACTGACAATTCTGTCTTCAAACACTTCCTGTATTGCGACCATGGATGCATTAGCCGTATGTGCTGTAGCGTTGTCCTGCTGAAAATACCCGTATTGTCTTTCTTCGGCATTCAACTGATCGAAGAAGGGATTCAGTATGTCATTAATGTACCGATCAGAGTTCACGGTATCGTGGAAAAATATGGGGCCAATGATTCGCCGCGGGCTTACAGCACACCACACACCCACCTTTTCACTATGTAATGGCACTTGCTGTATAGCGTGAGGATTTTCATTGCTCCATATTCTTACGTTTTGTGCATTGACGTGGCCACCAACGTGGAACCACGCTTCATCAGTCATGAATAGAAGCTGAGGATCCACTATTCCATCGTGTACATTTTGCAGCAGCCAGTTGCAAAAACGAATTCTTGCTGCATGATCTGGTTCTTTCAGCTCATGCACAACTGTTACTTTATACGGGCGAAATTTGATTAACTTTGTGGCTGTGCGAGCAGATCCTAGCGAAACACCAGTTTCCTGTGCTAAGCGTCTTAACGATTTTCGAGGACTGATCTGTAATCTTGCCTGAATATCCTTAACCTTTTCTTCAGTCAGCACAGTTCTCTTCGATTGCTTCTTCTTGTCACTCACTGAACCTGTGGCCCGCCACTTTTTCAGAAGCCTGTTTACACACGACTTTGTGGGAACTGGCGAGTCAGGATATTTCTGACGAAACCTACGTGCGAATTTTCTGTAAATGTTTTTCCTTGCAATAGTTTCGACAATAAACACACGCTGTTTAATAGTGAACTTCATTTCCACCGTCTGTCGACAGCTGTAAACATTCCACTCCACTTCCACAGCAAGACAAAGACTGACTGTTTAATGCAACCTCGGGTTCCGATTATGCAACCATCGGCGTAGGAGCACTGCAGTCGCGGGGAGGAGTTGCATCCGTTCTGCGGTGGTATGACTCACGGCAAATTGCAGCCGCGGCGCGCACTTGATTGTACGCACTGTATTAGTGGATTGGGAGACACGCGATAGCGTAGTTGATTCAGGCACTATGCTACAAGCCTGAAAGTCATGAGTTCGATTCCCAGTGAGGTAATTGGATTTTTTAATTGGCCTAATCCTTCCAGCTCCACCATGGCCCTGGGGTCGACTAAGCCTCTATCAGAAATGAGTACCTTGAATCTTCCTGGGGATAAAGGCCAGCCGGCGCGTAAGGCTGACAACCTCACCGCCAACTGTGAACCGATTTTCTAGAAAAGATGGGAGCCTCGACGTCTCACAACCCTATGAGCCTCCACGGCCTTTTACAGGGATAGCTGTACCTTTTATAACAGTGGAGTTTCTAAGAAAATGCCTTTCTTGATATGTTTATTCAGTTTTATAATTTCGGTAATGTTGGTGTAAAGGAAACATGGGATTCTGAGTCTGTAGCTGTTCTGAGAAACTGCTGAAGGGTTACGTCGTGATTCATTTCGGAATAGAGAAAGTGATGACTGAAAGGAAGAGACGCATTTATAACCCTGCATCAGGATCAACATGTTCACCAGAGAACTTGGAGTTTTTTGGAACGGTTCGTGAACGACAAATTTCTGTAATGGAGGGCACCGCAGAGGGGTACCGAAGGACTCGAAGGATGCGGTACTGACATGAAGGGACGTAATGGAAGCGTTGTGTACGAGGCTAGTTGTGTGGGTCAAATATTTGTGTGTTGATTTGTGCTTCTGTTTGATCAGAAATAGTCAATATGCTTAGCTGTCTATCATTATTACCACTTAACTCATGCCGTATGACAGTGAAATCAATAACATCACTGGAACTTTGCTGTCAACCGATGCATTAATCTACTCGTATGTCCCACAGTTAATAAATATGAATTATTAAATTTTAACTGAAAGTATAAACCGGAAATTATTTAGTACTGGTTTAAAGCTCGTTGGACCTCCTCTGTGGTCTAGTGGTCAGAGTTCCTGCCTGCCGGGTTCGATTCCCAGTACTACCAGATTTTCTGAGAAGTAGTGGTTCTGGAACGTGGTCCACTCAGTCTCGTGAGGTTAACTGAGGAGCAATTTCAAGTAAATAGCCGCATCGGTCTAGAGATTGACGGCCGTGGGGATTAGTTGAGCTGACCACGCAACACACTGACTTCAATCCTGAAGATCAAGGCGATGTATTCCTTCGAAACATTTGCTGACTTTCAACAGACTGCATGGCGATATACCCCAGAAGATGGAACTCTTCATAAACAGGGCTGTGAGAACCTCAGATCTAACAAAGCTTAAATAACTCGAAAATTAGTAGAAAGACAGTTGTGTTTGTAGTAACGCATTAAATTTTATACAATGACAACGCAGGAGCCGGGATAGCTCAGTCGGTATAGCGACCTGCTACGGGCTGAACAACCGAGGGGTCGGAGCTCGATTCTTGGTAGAGCCAAGAATTTTCTCTTCTCCACAGCGTCCAGATCGGCTTTGGGCCCCACCCAACCTCCTATCCAAAGGGTAGCCGGGGGATTTTTCCCCCTGGTTAAAGCGGTAGGAGCGTGAAGCTAACCACTCATTTTCAACTAGTGCCGAAGTCAAGATAATATAGATCTATACATCCACTCTCCCATTAATTAATTAATGCTTAATTAATTAAGCTCAGAGACAACTTTACCTTACCTTACAATGACAAGGTATTAAGTAATTCAAAGTAAACTTTCTCGGCAAATGTCGGCATTGAAATAGGGGTTCTTCTTTATTTTGTAATACTACCAACGCCATCTACGAGTGTAACATACTCGTTTGTTCCTGACATCTATTGCTTATGTTCGTAACTACGTGCTCGGATACATAACGACAGGAAGAAAATATTCAGCCTTTGTGTATATTTACTGATATATTCTTGTCTTGGCGGCGGTGTATCACATGTACAGTGTTCACAGACTTACACTACGACTTACCAGGGACTTGGTTTTCTTTGTAATTTTCCTCAGTTCCTCCAAAAAATGTATCGGGATAGTAAAGGAAGTAGCGGCTCCGATCTAGAAAACCGAAATTAACGGCCGCGGGGATTCGTTGTGCTGACCACGCGACACCCTCTAACCACTAAAGTTGACATTAATTTCACCGACAAGCGGCGGTCGCTCAGCCGGTGTAGTTCGTTTGCGGACTCATGCCACGGAGTTCTTTTTGTACCTCTATTACTGAAGTTTCCTTCCAATTTTGTTCCAATTCATCATTCATCTATCTCTCTGTAATTTGAGTCTGTTTGGTCTAGCTTCTGTCAGTGTCGTTAAATAATCCACAGAGTTAATGGATATCATTGTAATCCAGTTATGAATTTCTGTTGAATGAAATGTCTCCATTTCTAATCTTTGTTTTCGATTGTTCCCTTTATTTTGAAAGCAACGAGACGTGTTTATATGAGAAAACGAATCCGGTGACTGGCTCTTACTTGTGGTCTGTATGCCTTGTACGTAGTAAAGCTCCTAACCATACACAAAGACGAACAAAATCCTCTGTGGGACTTCTCTTAGTGTACACACATTGCGTGCAGGCAGATAAACTCCAGACCATAGCTATCTGCAGCTGGAAGAAGCAAAGAAAACAGATGGAATTACTTGAGATTGCTGGAGAAGGAAGAGCTTTATATATAGTCTTGACTACTCTTCCATGATGTGTTTTAACCCTTTCCATTGATTCAGCTGGAAGTTTTCATTTTAAGATATTATCCATTTGTTATTAAACTTGGCCATCTGTGTTGGATTTGAGGTTTTCACAGCGGTCTGTATGTAGAGTGCCGCCTTGCGGGATGTAATGCCTTGTAATTCGGTATATCTACCAACGATTTGAAGAATATTATGCTTCCATCTTCAGGGATGAAGACTAAAAGCTTCTTCGTCCATGCGACTTAGGAATGGCAGCGATTTCTGGTTGAATATCTCACAGAAAAAGCAATACATAAAGTAAATAAATAAATGTTTTGGGATTGCTTCTTATTACTGTGTAATAATCCCTCTGAAGTAACAGAGAAAATATATACGAGCCGGTGGTTCCAGAAATATTCTACACAAAATAGCAGAAGAGATTTTAATTCACTTGCTACGAGTCTAAAATCTGACTCCTTTTCGATACAAAATTGCGAATGAAGCAGAATTTAAGATATAGTATTGCAGGTTTTCCCAGGCCGGAACAGAGTTCATTTCCATATAACGACCTCAACAAATTAGGGCTATAACTTTACCTGATGACGGAAACAGAGCCAGGCTTGGAAACGACGTTGCTTCAGATTCAAGGTATCAGGAACAAGCGTTCAAATTTTATTCTTTTTTTTTTACTCTTCTTCCACCGTCTCCTTTCCTTTTTCCATCTTCTCCTCCTTCAACTTTCACTCTTCTTCTGTTCCTTTCTTTGTTATCTTCCTTCTCCATCCCATCATTCTCCTCTTCTTACTTCCATCTCCTCTCTTTCTAGCTTATCCTTCTTGAATCGATTTTCTCCTGTGCTTTCTTCTTTCTCCACTTACTCTTCCTTCTCCTTCTGCATATCGCCTTGTATTATTCTTTCTTTCCTTCCCCTCCTCCTCCTACTCTGTTCACTTCTCTCCATCGCCTTCTCCTATTCTTCATTTTGTTCTGTTTCCATCTACTTCTTATATTCTTCCTCCCCTTCTCCTCTTACTCTCGCTTCTCCTTCTCCTCATACTAAGGCCCCTCCACCTTATCACCTTCCTCTATCCTTCCCTTCCTTCTCTTAATTTATATGCTCCTCCTCATTCCCTTCCTCTTACATTCCTCATTTCCCGCCCAATCTTTCTGTTGCTTGCTCTCCTATGTCCAAACCCAGCCAGTTTTGCAACCTACTTGTGCCCTATTTCACGGAACCACACGTTCCACAGTAAGTGCTTAAGGAAGAGAGTTGAAATGTCTGCTCTTGAAACCCTCATTTGCCTTATTATTAGAAAAAGTGTCCTTGTTTCTAGCCAAGTTACAGTTTCTGGAAGCTTACCAACGTTGAACGATAGCCCTGCTCTACCTTTGTAATAATCTCAGCCCCACGCTTTGCCATGCGCTTCTTGTGATAACATTTTTTTTTTTTTTTTTTGCGGAAAAGATGAAGTAGGTTTTTGCTGTTTACACATGAATGCGCAGTTGAAAATTCTGGCAAGAAAACTAGGAGCATTCATTGCTTTCAAGCGTTTGTGGTGGGAGGGACTTAATAATTTATGCAGATAGCTGGTTTTCTGTTCCCATGGTGCACTCATTATTATATCATAGGTCTAATTAACGTTTGGTCGCAGGGACTACGGGAGACGATGCTGACAGGCAGTAACTGTAATTAATGTGTGTCTGGTGTGACAGTGTCACACACACCGTGTTTCAGAGGGCGGTGGGAAGATAGATAAAGCCAAGTACACGGGCTTTATTAGCATCAGAGAAGATGTAACAGGGTCTGTTCTTCAGCATTATCTAGGGCATCCTTCTTTCCGCCATTAAGAAACTTCGTTATGCTAAATGCGTGTCCTGTGCTTTCTTAGCTGATACCAGAATAGAATTATTACTCTTAATTATGTTCCCATAAGCGCAAGAAAATCAGATGACGTTAACAATTTCAGACATGAAGACTGTAAGAGAGACATAAGAACAGCAGGAGAATAACAGAGGTGAAGCTGTCCCTGTGTTCAACGAGTTAAGCGCTACGTCATGAAGGCGTTTGTGTGAGTGGATGTATAGATCCATATTTTGTTGACCTCGACAATAACTGGAGGTGAGTGGTCAGTTTCACACCCCTGTCGCTCTATCCGCGAGGAAAGAGCCCACGGCACCCCCTGAATAGTAGGTTGGGTGGACCAGAGAGCCGGTCTGGACGGTTTGGAGAAGAGAAAATTGTTGACACTACCGGGACTCGAACTCCGATCACTCAGTTGCTATACCGACTACGCAACTCCTGCTCCTAGGAGAATAAGAGAGGAGTAGGCGAAAAGGGAAAGAGATTGGAAACGTGAGAGACAATTTGACATTCCTCTGAAACGTCGGCGAGTTTATATTGGATTGTACGATCTCACTCCAAGAAGACAGTGAAAAGTTTAAAGTAAATTTGTCCCTTTGCTTAATTAATTATGCAGTAAGCCGTGAGGACGTATGGGGGTGTGCATTTATAGTTCCACCATTCTCGACCTCGACTCTAGATTGACCTTAGTTCGTAGCTTCACGCCTTTGCCGCTTTAAACCAAGGGAAACAGCCCCCCCCCCCAGATAACCACAGGATGTATTTCTCTCCTTGGTAGACGAAGCTTGAAATAATTTCAGTAAACATTTTAGAATTGTTTCATCCCGTTTTCAGGCCTAGGGAAGTTATGGGAATTTTATGCTACGTCATCTAGAGACAATTGTGGCTTGGGCCAGTATTGTGTTTCATTTATAACTGTGTTGCGTAGCAATCAATCACTTTCCTCTCTTCTTGCTCGCTGGTCCGCGAATCTACCTTGACTGACGTGCGAGAGGGAACGTTGTTCCTGTCTTTTCCCAGCAGATTTCTCTTCCTTCCTCGTGAATTTCGTTTAGTACTCGCTTGGCCGAATTTTATCTGTTACAAACAAGGCCGCCATTTGCTGGCTACGTTCGGACCCAGCAACCGTCACTACTTCTACTATACAACGATTGGTACTGAAGACATGTCATGCTGTGTAAGCTAAGGGAGAGCTTATTTTCTCAGGAAAGTATCCTGTGTAGAACAGATTATAGAGGGACTAGGCAACGAATTGAAGTAGAAATCGGGGTTCGATTCCGGGCAACAGCAAGAGATTTATATTCCCTCCACACATTCCTCCTGCACTGGATACCACGGAATGTTTCTCCAGGAGAAAAGTAGCCTGAGCGCGAAGCCGGCCACTCATTATCGTCTAGTGTCGAGGTTAAGAATGATTGGCATTATACCTTCACTACCCAGTATCACTTCGTAGCCTGATGCTTAATTAAACATGGAAACTTTTTATTATAAAAGGTAATGATGTAGCTATCCCTGCATTTTATTTTGCAGCAAGCAATGAAGACGGTAAAGGGGAAGTGTAGGTATAGCTTTACGTATTCTTAACCTCGGCACTCGATGAGAAAGTATGGTCAGCGTCACGTCTTGGTCGCTTACCGGAAACAGATGTCTGTAGCCATTGGATAGGAAGTTGGGATATGCCTGAACCCGGAGAGTGTGGCGAAGAAAACATATCTTGTCCCTGCAGGGAATTGGAGTCCAATTCATCTGTTGTCCAACACCTAGTCCATTGTCATATCGACGTATTTCCTAAACAGTTCAGGAAAATAGAACCCAGTCCATCTGTTGTCCAACACTTGGCCCATTGTTATATCGACGTATTTCCTAAACAGTTCAGGAAAATAGAACCAAGTCCATCTGTTGTCCAACACTTGGCCCATTGTTATATCGACATAGAGTATTTGCTGAACATTGCAGGGAATTAGAGCCCAATTCATACGGAACATAAAAATACACTCTATGGGCAGAATGGAGAGTTTTAGTATGTTAAGCAGGTGGTACATATGTTAACCAATGGGATTTAAGGATTAAGTTTACTACTTTCTGGGATGTGATGCCGCGTAGTTTGTTGGACAAGCGACACTTCGGATGAAATTTCCGGGTAGATAACTAAGCCTCAGGGACAGAGCATTAATTTTCTGCTGGCCTTTCAGCTATCAATATATACCTGTACTTGGGTTCGAGCACGTTTCGGAATCATGATGATATATTGGTTCTCTGTCACAGATACCATCGATCATGTGATTCGACCCTGAAGATGGAGGCATAACATTCTCCCGAAATATGGCCGAACTTTTGTCGGATTAGGTGGATACTTCCCTGTGACATTCTACTCAGACTTTCCATAATACAGCCCTCAGAAGAAACTTCCTAAAAGTAAGGGAGGAAGGTTTATTCGACAAGAATATGGGCTCTTCGTATGAGTCAGCGCTAGTTTTGCGTACAGTAACAGAACACAATTCAAGGATAATGTAAAGTCAGTGACTTGGGGAACCACGGATAAGGACTGGAGGTAAGAGGGAACCAGCTGGAGTACATTTGTCCCTGTACTTAAAATTTAAGAAATTTATAGAACTTGAAGTTCTCACAGCGACGGTTATGAAGAGTTCTGTCTTCTGGGATATAACACCATATAGTCTGCGGAAAGTCAACCGACGTTTCGGAGGGACATACCTCCATTTTAAAATATCTGCTTACCACCTGCTTTCAGGCTGGTTTCTTGCTCGACTTATCCTTCGACCCTGAAGATGCAGGCGATGTGTTCCTCTGAAAAGTCTCTTGAATTTAAACGGAATAAACGGCGTTATATCGCAGAAGACAGAAAACTCTTCAAGAAATTTATACAAACTATTCGATATTTGTCCCCTACGAGAGGAAATATGTGAGGTGTATTTCTTTTATTGATGATTAATAACGTTGAGAGCAATTAGGAAGTTAAAGCCAGTTTCCCGAACTACGAACAATTCACATGCATCCTGTTACAAGAAACTAGTATACAAGCTAATCTTGTTTACTAAGAGCATCTGTAATCGAAACGTGGGAAGTTAAAGTAATTACGCAACTACAAATATCTCTTGGATCCTCAAGTTTAATCAGTTCCATTCTGATTTATGCTTAATTTAACTCATGTAAACACGCATTAGTTTGCCTCACTCTACATGTAGTGAACTTATTAATTAGACTGTCAATTGGTCTCGGTTTGTTCCTTCAACTTAACGCTACAAATGAAACAAAGTTTATACGTCTATTGGTGAAATACCCGATGCAATTTCAATAATGAACCTTGGATTTCATAAAGGGTGGAAAATTACTGGATTAACTGACTTATTAAGTTATTATTAAGAAGCTAATAATCTCTCAGATTGTCAGGGAACCCCACGCCTTTATAAGACACTTGTGTTCATTACCGTTTTCACACAAGCCTACCACCTGTTCCTTTCCTGAGTCAGTTTCATCCAGTCTACATCACGGCGCAACGTCCAGTTCATATGAATTTTAATATTTCCTTCAAATATCTGCCTAGATCTTCCAAGTGACTGGTTATCTTCAGATTTTTCAACCCAAATTCTGTATCTCTCATGAAGATAATGTCTAATTATAACTTCACGTTTTCGTCGGTTTTGAAGAAGATAGCCAGACATGTGGGGTTATATCATCTGGGATAGAACATGTCTAGTCTGTTGAAAGTCATTGCTACGTAGGTTATTTCAGAAATAATGCACACAATTTTTTGTTTACGTCCATGTTTTTTTTTTTTTAATATCTCTTTACAGCCCTCCAGTATAGTCCCCCTGCTTCTCAATGACCGAGTCCCAGCGTGTGGGAAGCTTTACTATTCCATCCAGGACACCATCTTTGTTTATCGGTCGAATGGCTCGGTTAACTGCAGCAGAAAGCTCTTCCAGAGAGGGAAAACGACGGCCTCGCATAGGTTGTTTCAACTTTGGGAATAAGTCGAAGTCTGGTGGGCTCATGTCCGGGCTGTAAGGAGCATGAGGCAACACCTCCCAACCGTATTGGCGCAGCTTTTCTGTTACGACATTCCCGATGTGCGGGCGAGCGTTGTCATGGAGAATGATAGGCCCAGCCTCGAGCAACTGAGGTCAGTTTTTGTGCATTTTTCTGCACAAATTTTGAATAAAGTCACGATAATAAACTGCTGTGACGCTTTTCCCGCACGGAACTCTGTCTCTCATGATGAGTCCTTGGTGATCATAAGTAAAGATCATCATTTGTTTGACCTTTGATTGAGATCGTCGAAATTTTTTTGGTCGAGGGGATGATGGACCTCTCCACTCGCTGGACTGTGATTTCAGCTGCGGTTCAAAGTCTCTAACCCACGTTTCATCAATAGCGACAAGTCGATACAAGAATGCTTTTGACCCTAAACGTCGAATGTTTGTTTCAGCAAGGTTGCAATGTCGAGGCGTTTCTGCTTCTGTTCAGCAGTCAAGCAGTGCGGGACCCATCGCGCAGAAATCTTTCTCTTCTTTAAATCATTTGTCAGAATTCGGAATATTGACGTTGGTGGAATCCCCGTGGTTTCAGAAAGTTCCTCACATGTCGCACGATGATCTTCTTCAAGAGCATCTGACACAAGTTTCACACTTAGTTCATCTGTTGATGTTTTCGGCCTTCCTAGTCTTGGCTCATCGTTTATGGCTCACACGACCGCCACGAAAACGACTAGCCCAGCGAGAAACTGTACTACGGTCCACTGTTAACTCGCCACAAACTTCACTTAAAGCACTGTGGATTTCTGCCGGGTTTTTTTCCACGTAATGTTTCGATCTTAATGTACGACCTTAGATCTTCAACAGTCACAATACCCGAGAACCGTGCAGGCTCCATTTCTAACTCACGTTATTTAAGAACAGAGTACATTATAAATGAAACAAAATAACGCGCTTCTTTCTCAAGCCCTGAACTGTAACTGATGTGAGGCTCACTGTTGTTGCGTCATCTAATCCGCAGTGTTGCCAACCTGTGCATTATTTATGAAATAACCCACGTACATACTCGACGCTGGTTTCTAGCTTGACTTATTCTTCTACCCTGAAGATAGAGGCGACATGTTCCTCCGTAACATCCGTCGACTTTCAACAGATTGCACGGCGTTATATCCGAGAAGATAGAACTCTCCATTGCCACCGCTGTGATTACCTCAAATCCTGCACAGCTAAATGTGTGTTTCAGAGTCATCTATATCAACGTTTGAAGATTTTGTGTGATGGGATCTAAGGTCTTGTTTTCTGGTAGATATTGTCACGTGTATGTATGTGACTTTAGATAAGGTTTGGATTAGTGACTCGAATTTATTGGCCACTTACAGGTCGTACTAGAAACAACTATAAACCTATCGCTATTTCCACACTTTACAGTTCACTGCTACCCACTCTAGTGTCCTCAGTCTATTACAGCCTCTACTATCCATTTCCTGGCAACGGCTTTTAACACAGGAACTATAAAAGTCTCACTGAGTTACACACTCCAAATGTCACTGCAGTGCAGCATATGCAACGACTTCTCGCCACAACTGAACTCCCAACCCTCAACTCACCATCTCGCTTCCTCGATCTCTTGAGCTGGCCTGTGTTCCTCTTTAGTATATATCCCCGGGGCTGACCCAACGAAATACGCCGTCTCTTAGCAATACTTCCATTCTTGGGTTTTGTCGCGGGAAAAGAAATCTACCAAGCCGTTGCCTAGCAGTGGACGTCTTCTCTGGCTCCTCTATTCCGGCCTTCAGATGTCATATCACAATATTTATTAAATTTCGGGGAATTCTGCTGCATTATCTTCAGGGTAGAATGTTTAGCCTCAATATACAGGACAGAAAATACTGCTTCTCTAACCTGAGCAAAGAAGCAGCTGGTTCCAGCGAAACCTCGGTAAATATCTACCAGGCTGCACGGCATTATATCTCTGAAGAGAATAAACTTCTTAGTTATAGCCAAGAGAGCATGAAACCTCACGTATGTCGCTTTTGTTTCCGAGCTTGTCGAACCAGTGACGACTGAATTGTCCCAATAAAACCGAGAAGACGCTGTGTGATTTTAAGCAATGTCGCTGTGTGAAAAACATATTATCGGAGTTTGAATAAAAACAACGCAGCTTTATGCAACTTGATTTCCCTTACTGCTTTATCATCACACAAATTCTTAGCCTCTCTTATGATCTTTCTTCAGCGCTGCTTCCTCCTGTAAATCATACAGCAATGTAGCGACGCCACTGAGACTGAAAAAAAAAAGACTTCTCCCAAAAGGAGAATTATTTAAATTATAAGAGTAATATCTTTCGTGACGTGATGCTGTATAGTCCTGTAGACATTCGTCGACGTTTCGGAGGAATATACCTCATTCCTCTAAGAAAGAAATCAGCAGGAAAGGTTTGATTTGACGCAGTAATTTGTAATGATCCACACGGCGTCACACCCCTTAAGATAGCTCTTTTCTTAAACGCTTGATGTGATAATATTAAATAGAGTATTTAAATTGCTATATTTTTAAGTCATTTCAAAGAATTTAGATTATTAGAGTTCAGAATTTAAGAAGAATAACAAAATGGATTCAGAGCCAGTCTAACGCTGCAGAGACCGCCCTTCGGTTCCATGCAGTGTGACATGTATACAGGAATTCTATGCAAAATAGATGAACCATTTCACTGTTTTATATTAAATTCCAGAACTGTTCATCCAAGTAGAGCTCATAATATTTAATTTATGGGAGTAAATTGCAGACATATTATGTTTTCAAAGCGCAAATGGCCTACAGTGAGTCCCTACTAATAGTGAGTGAATTTCCTGCTCCCGTTTGCATTTAAAATTTATATACAGAATACATTATACGTAATTCTAAAAGCCTATTCTTCTTACATATCATCACAGGATATTTAAGATCCATTTCAGCATTTTTCTTCGCATGTTCATGTAGTTTTTTAAGTAGTGCATTCATTCTTTTTTACTTATTACATTTTTGCATGCATTTCTGTTTTTTTTCATGCATGCTACACATACCGCTCTCAAAGTTCTGTATCACATACCCCATTTTTCATTACTTAGGACATATCAAAGAAACCACTTAAGTTCGTCATCATATGTAATGGAGAACCCTAGCAGTAGGTTGCAAAGAAATTTTATTTTTTTTATGTGTCCGATGGTTCTTGGTGTAGTACTCATAAGTTTTATTTGTTTATTATTTATTTCACCTTTTGCACAACACTACCGTCTAGATCCGGTCCGAGGTACTTGCATTACACCCGCTACAGCCGACGAGACCGGCTCATTGGTAACAAGTTAATATATCGCGTATATTAATAGATGGCATCAAATGTGACATGCCGATATTTGGAGGAAAGAATAGGCTTTCAAGGGACATCGTTCTCTTGCTATTTTAAGGTCATTTGTGAGAAGCATCGTGGGGCTTCCTGTGCAACTGCGCTTACTGACCGTGATGTATTTAGTGGATGGTTCTCTGGAGGGGCTTGGCAGGGAAAAGGTTAACGACGAGGTTAGCAGCACTATTTAGCGTCGAATGATAGAATTATTAATGGATGATGAAGTTGTCGTGACGGTCGTGACCTATCTGAATGTACTATCCCGGCGTTCCCCTGGCGGGACTCAGTTGAATCACAAAAAGCATCAGGAACGTAGGTGTCCCGCGTAGAACTCGACCCAAACACGTCACGAATACAAGTCAGAGTGTTAATGCTTGAGGGAACTTGCTGGGTGTGTTGTAATATTGTAACATACTCTCCGAATTCACAGTGAAAATCAGTCGGGATTCGACTGAGGAAGAGGAATGAAAAACGGTAATAATTTTCAACTGTATCTCTGAGTCTTTTAGCCTTTCAACAAGCAAGTCCTTCTCTCTGTGACGCATGATTTAAACGAGGATGGGTACAGATTATATCATAATTCGATTAAAAATGGGACACTCCGCATTTCTGTTGACACCCGCAGTTTGGGGGCAAATTTAGTGAACAGCAAATCATTTTGACGTTAATTGTCTAAATTGTTCCTTTCTTTCTTAATCTAGAGCGTTGCCATAATTTGTGAACAAACTGTACGTTTCTGCAGAAACTCAATCTCTTATTCATAACCATAAATTTAACACCTACATTTAGTGTAAAGAAGCTTCGACCCACAGATATTAGGAGAAACACATTTCAGAGTACCAAATCAAATTCAAGACTCGCGACAATTGTAACACGAATTTTATCTTTCTTCATATCAAGAGTTAATGGATTAGCTTGCTTCTACCTCGTTTTTAACTACCCATCCCTTCCTCTGTCTTCCCACACGTATTTTATTGTACGACATATTCCATGAGTCGGAAACTGGGGATCCAATCAGAAATGAAGAGGTGATCCAGATATATTGAGTAAGGACCCGTGAACCAAATAGGTGGCCCAGTTAAGTGAGAGCTAATCGCTTGAACATCATCTCCAGTTGCTTAAATATGAAGGCCCATGCTTAGAAACAAGGCGAAGAATCTAACAGCCAAAGATGCACTGGAAGAGCAGCACTTAGCAAGGATTATACGTACATGTATAAGCGATGGTTGTATGAGAGGCCGAAAGATGGTAACCATAACATTACTGTCACTCAAAGAGTTCCTGCAACGCCTCTGGAAGACATCTCGTCACTCGTCAGCTTACCTGGAGAAACCATCGGACTGATATTCAGTTGTATCAATTTGAAAATATAAAATAAACACAAAATACTGTGGCATATATGCTCAAAGCAAGAACTGTGGAGATAGAGAAACAGCCATTACTAGGTAATGGCCGCTTAACATGCAACAATGGAGTAACTGTTGGTAGTGGTGTTTTCTGTACGGTCCGTGCCGAGGTTATACGTGGGCCAACTGCCATGAATACCTCCACCGTAACCCTGCGAGTCGTAGGAAGCGACGAAAATTGAAGTCTCAAATCTGAGACAATAAAATATGGTCTCGAGTCCCAAGGGACTCGGACTCGATAAAGACTGCGCTGGCAAGTGCCAGCAGCATATACAAAAGACAGACCCGTCCTCTCGTCAGAGAGGGCGCCCCACTGAAGAAAGACCGTAACTGTGAAACGCTAATAATTAATATCCTGGTGCTCGACCATATAACTTACTGACTGACCGTCAGTCGCAATGTGACTTTGGCTTTGGCTTTGATTACTTGTCAGTCGAGAGAGAGAGAGAGAGAGAGAGCCCTGAGACGACAGTTAGAAGGATAGTTAGATTGGTGTGAGATGGCCGCCAGCCTGCGAGTACGTGAGCCCGACAGAAGCGGAACGTCCATGGTTGGAAGAAGTTACCAAGCAGAGCAGTGAAGACCGTGACTGACAACTCTAGTCTTTCTGTGATTGTAAAGCATAGTCACGAGTTGTGTGTTGAAGTGTCAAATAAATCCGATTACTAATCCAAACCCCGCCTATAGTCATTCGATCACGTGACAGTATATTTCCACAGTTCTGAATATAGCCACCGTCAGTGTGTATGTATTTAGCTTTAATAGCCGGGTATGTTGGATGAAAATGTAACGCTTTTGACTTGAATTAGGGAGGTGCCCTGTTCAAGTATCGGCTGGGACACCGGCTTTCTTGGCAGAGATTCTTTCGTGTGTTTTCTTAATCCCTGTCTGCAAATTCCCCAATAGTATCTCAAATTAGGCCGCGTCTGCTTGCTTCCTGGAGCTTTCCTTACCATTATTCATTAATGATGGTTTCAAAAGAAGCTGTGTATCGTGAGCTGATGACGGAGATGGCAAATGGATCACACGTAAGTAAATCGAAATAATAAAATACACCACGTAACTTCCGAAGACATTTGTATTGATACTGCCGTAAAAACCACACACTTGTAAATATTCATAGTTCTACGTAAAACTTGTAGAGAAATATTACTTTGTGCTGATTCGGGAAATTCATAAGTTATTTGTTTATTATCTGAAGTAGTGTCTACTTGTTCCGGTTTATACACTTTCATTAATTCTGTTCGTGCAAACACGCACATTTTTAAGGTTTATATTGTCCTCTACATCTGTAAGTTCATGGTTTATGTTGATATATGTTTCTTTGTTCCAGTTGATGTTACCGCTGTACTTCTCTTGTTTGTATTGATGTACAACATATATTTTCATTGTTTCTGTTGCTGCGTATATCTGTATTTGTGGAATGCAAAAGCAGTCTGTAACATATTCGGCCTTGAAACTTTGATTTGAAACGATTCGGAAATGTGGTGACGTGGCGGAAAATTACTGTCTGGTTGCTCTTACAATGTTTCTTTTGGAACGGAATGACTTTTATGTACTTCTCCTGAGTAAAGTTTTATGTATATATCACATTGTGAAGAAAAATCAATATAGCTTACATACATCAGTCAATTGAATTCACATATCCAGTTCATTCGTAACTTTATATTAATCGTTTCCAGGGGAAATAAAAAGAAATATAATTGTAGATTTAATTGTTTCAGGAATTTTAATAAATTAAATATTAATGATAATTGAAATTGAATTTGAAGCCCGAAATTCGTCTACATAACAGTTCTTACCTCACGTCTCAATTAGAAGCAGAAATTTGTTAATACTGCGTAGGGAAAATCAACATTTATTGTGAGAAGAGTACGGAACAGATAAAAACAGTGTGCGTGCAAAATTAAGATTTCTTTAAGAGAGTGACACTTGCTGTGTCGGCTTTGCTTTAAATAATAAATTAAAAATGAGATGGAAGGAGCATGTAACGTGTAATTGGGAAATAAGAAATACATTCAAAATTTTAGTTGGAAAATCTGAACGGCGAACTCACTTGAAGGAAGAAAACTGGGGCATAAACTAGTCGATAATATTAAAAAGCGTCAGAACAGATTTCAAGGACGTGGACTGGATTAATCTGACTCAGGATTGGGGCAGACAGCTTTTAGCGCATTCATGATAGAGATTGGGCACCCTTTAAATTCCACGAGCACAGATTTGTAGGGGAATGTGGGAGTGTCGGTGACGTCACGTTCCATTGGGTCATGGGAACGACGTAGAGAATTTCCAAAACGCAGTAAACGTGACACTGCAATGTGCGCATTGTTTGGAACTGCGTGATGTCACATAGAGAGGCCAATCCAAAACATGGTCTGAAGAATACAAAGATGGGTTTCCTATGACCAGCCTGGAAACGAATCACGGACTACAAACATCTCTGATCTGTCTGGTTCAAAATAACTTCTTGAAAACTTTATGTGATTTTGAAGATTTCTATCTTCCAGGATAAATGCCGTGCAATCCGGTGAGTCAACCGGCATTTCGGTTGAAAATATCATCGCCATCTTCAAGGATGAATGTAAGCCAAGAAGTTGTTTTCTTGTCAAATTAGTCTTCATCCCTGAAGATGCTGGTGACATGTTCCTCTGAAACCTCCTTTTAATTTAATGGCGTTATATCCCGGAAGACAGGACTCTTCATAACTACCGCTGAGAGAACCCCATATCCGAAGTTATTTGAGTCTGATTGTGACTGGCGAGTTCGCTAGCTTACGATCTCATTAATTAATTCCAAGAAATAATTTCATTTGTGAGAATAACGTAGTGGCTGTCCGGGTCAAGAAATTCTTATCATTTTATGTAACCCAAAGCTTCAATACTGTGCTCCCAAGTGCCCGTCACCTGTCCCTATCCTGAGATAGACGAATTCATTCCACACCTTTCAATTGTATTTCGTTATATCATTTTCTCATCTATGAGCAGGTCTTCCCAACTTTCTCTTCCTCCAGATTTCCCTACTAAAATTGTATAAGTATTTCTCTTTTCTTCCATGCGTCCTACATACCACGCCATCAAATCCTCTTTATTTGGCAATCATAATAATATTTGGCAAGGAGTAAAAATATTTTAAACTTCATAACATCTACTTTTTTTTTTCCAACAGTGTCTTCCTTCATCCACCTAATATGAGAGACCATGTTTCACACTCATACAAAACAACACGTAAAATTATAGTTTTGTATATTTTAATTTTTATATTTTAGGCAGCAGATGGGAAGACTGAAAAATCGGAACTGAATTGTAACAAGCAAGTTCGGTTAATTTTCTTCTAATTTCTTTCGTGAATGTGATTTTGATTTTGGTCGTGACTCCAAAAAATATTTTTTTTAAGGAATTGAGGTTCTCCCAGCTGTGGTTGTGTACAGTTCTGTCTTCTGGGACGTATTTCCGTCTCAATTATAAAAGAGCCGCACGACCTCACATCCCAGAAAGTAGAATTCTTCGTACTAACTTTGGTTGGGCGTGTCACGAAATTGGAAATAAATGAGCAACTATATGTCACTTTCTTTTCCTCATCCAGATTTTTGGGATCATTGAATACCTGTAGAACTCTGCGATTCCATAAAATGTACCATCTTCTGGGGCATGACGCCGTGTAATCTAGCAGAAATTTATCCCAGTACGTACATAATGTTGCCCTTGTCTTGTCTGCTTACTTTTTCCCATTGAAGTTGGAAGTAGTACATTCTGTTGAAGCCCTGTTGACCATGTCTGGTCTGTAGACGAGGGTTGTAGGATAATACTGTGGCGTATTTGCCCCATGCAATAACCACTGAGCCACAGAATCAGCCGCGCTAAATAATGCACGCACGAAACAATAGAAAAACGGGGTTATGCAACCCCTTTCTAAGCAACGGCTCGATAGCACACCGCGACACACGCATGCAAAAGTCAAAGTCAAAGTCATGTTACAACTGACGGTCAGTCAGTCTGTCTGTCTTGGTGCCGAGCCCCAGCTGGGGCTCATGACCAGATGTTTTCTTCTTTGTGAAAGTTGCTGTCCTGTCCATTTGGGGCGCCCTCTCTGACGAGAGGTCGGGTCTGTCATTACACGCATGCAACAATAGGACGAATGTTATAGCTCGTTGCTAGGTAGCAGTCAGCGCGCCAATGGACTAGCAAGATAGCAATCACATGACTTGTGTTTTTGTGTGGTCCTTGCGGAGCGAGGACCTGTTGTAACTTAGATTAGTGAAGTGCCGTGTTCAGTACAATTGAAAGTACAAGGACGAGCATGGAGCATTTCTTTACTGAATTGTGAAGATTAGTTGAGTATAGATTATGAAAGGGGAGCACAGAGTGATTGAAGACGATATAGCAATAAGACTTCGCAGAGATTTGAAGAGGTAATTTCTGTGTTAAGATCCGTTGCTAGGAGACGACTAGCGGAAACTGAGAATCCTAGTGCGTGTACAACGGTGAACTGTAAATTGTGCAAATCAGTGATAGTGCTGTATTAATTGTAATCAAGAGAGATTGTAACCGAAGTGCCAATAAATCCAATCATCCGATCTAGAGCCCATTATTTTCGTCACGCATACCCCCTTACACATGATAATAATAAAATGGATCTTAGAGAAATAGGACTGAGTGTGATGAATTGGATTCATCTAGCTCACGATAGAGAGCAGTGGCAGGCTGTTCTGAACACGATGATTAACCTTTGATGAAATGATGGGGGAATTCTTGAGTAGCTGTGTGACTGGTGGCTTAGTAAGAATGATCAGCTGCATGGAGTTATTTTAGTTTACAATCTGACACCAAAAACTGATATTTTTCCTCGTGGTCTCTCGCTCCCTTTGAAACCCCTCCCGCTACCCTCAGGTTGGGAACCATTGTTTTGGACACAGTTTATCAGACGTATATTAATGAATCAGAATTACTCACCAAGGCGTTCCTGCTCTGAATCCTGGTTGCAAAGTGGAGTGCACATCTTGACGCGAAGCTTAAACACAGTGCGTACACAGGACAGATATTTCGCAAGTCTTGATGAAATTCCTAGTTATTTTAGCCTTCGCACAAAATGGCACTAGAGCGCTCTTTTACAAGAATGTGAATGATTTCGTAATAATTGAAGTTAACAAAAGGAACAATGTTAAGCGAGTATACGCGGAACAAGCCTTCTCGTTATTGTAAGTAGCCAGGAACTGTCCACCAAGCGAGTGACTACAACTTATCGTAGTTCCCGGCACGCACAGCGCTTGAACAAATGACTGACGCAGAAGCAGGACACCATTCAAAGAACATGAAGAGAGAAAAACACGAAGGTCAACTCGCGTTGTTTTAGTGCTGTTCATAGCTAAATGTTTCGCGAGATTTCTTTTCGCCTTTTCATAGTTATAAAAAGCAAACGTTTATTCAAGGATATCTCCTTTACTACCACGGATGGGGGAGGAGTCATGCATTCCCCCACCCAAAGACTTTTGGAAAGAAAGATCAAAACTAGAAGAAGAAGGAGGAGGAGGAGGGAATGTAACAAATATTATTGCCAAGAACTGGAAAATTGGGGGGGGGGAGTATTTTTATGTCGTGAATACTTCAGGACAATCAGTAGAACGAGCTGTAGCCTGCTTAAACGTGCGTTTTGTAGCTGCTGGAGAACTGGCTGCTGTCCCCACCCCAACCCTTGAGAGAAACCTTAGCAGCTCCCACGTTCACAGATCATGGTTACGAGTGATTACAATTCGTAGTTTGGCGACAAAAAGTAATTGGATTACTCAAGGATCTATTTACTTCAGGTCCTACTTCAGCATCCCACAGTAAATAAGGTTCATGAATTCTATTTAAATTACCGCTGTGGGTCTGGGTTCTCATCTTTATTTGTCTCCTTGGAAAACACAGCCTAAAATTTTATTGTGGGAAGTGTCGTTGTAATATTCAGTTTCCAAGCCTTACAAATCACATTTCTGTCGCTACTTGACACTAACAAAGGCCGTATTTTTGTACCTGACTTCTGGGTTGGGCGTGAAGAAACTTGAGCAAAAGTCAGGCGGGACAATGCTTTCAGCTACGTTGTGGGAGGGAATGAGGACGCGGTGTAACTAAGTCAATGTAGTAGCCTAAACACGCCTGGAGTTCCTATCTCAGTCAGTGCACTAGACCGAATCTACTGCGCCGTATGCTGAGACCGGCCAGGTCCAAAAGCACGGACTGTATATGAAGCTACGTCAAGCTACTGTTCTTTGCCTATAGCAGCGTATTATATTGACAAGAAATGGAATTCACCCGTTGCCACAGTGACGGAGTAAACAGAACTCGCTGCAGAAAACTGTGATCGATAGTAGACTCAACTCAATAAGTCATTTACCTATGTCATACGAACTGAAGAGAAAGATAAACTTTACTGTCGAGTGCATACTAGGCTATGTAGACGCCATTTCCTTTCTTGTTCTCATAGCTACTTGTCTATTTGCAATCAGCACTATGTATAGTCTGTCCAGAGCCAAGATAACTCAATCTGTGACTACGCCACTGGCTGGGCAGTCGAGAATTCCGTGGTTC
Organism: Cryptotermes secundus; assembly: GCF_002891405.2. Taxonomy (NCBI): domain Eukaryota; kingdom Metazoa; phylum Arthropoda; class Insecta; order Blattodea; family Kalotermitidae; genus Cryptotermes; species Cryptotermes secundus. Next base: position 380,156 of record NW_019729903.1, on the reverse strand, counting down.
GATTGCCGGAAACGTAAGATTTGCTCTTTGTTTCTCAACTCCCGGGTGAGGGTTGCTGGTTTCCAAAGGGTTCTGACTGTGGCGTATAACACTCAGAATTACTGGGGTTTTCGTCTTGGTCCATCATCCGGCATTCTAGAATCTAGAAAACAACATTTCGAAAACTGAATCTGTTTCTGTCCTCAGGTGAGTTGGAGACACTCTGTTTGGTCCCTTAGAAAAATAGTGATTGAGTGACTAAGGTTAACTTTTTCTAAGGAAAGAGAAGAGAGTTTTTGTAAACTTACGGAAAACTGTAGAGGCACGCGGTAGCATAGTTGGTTGAGGCACCATTCTACAAGCCGCAAAGGTCGCAGGTTCCATTCCTAATGAGGTCACTGGATTTCTCAATTGTCCCAATCCTTCCAGTCGCACATGCCAGTAGATAATACTTTTCATAGTCACTGCTCTGAGGAACTCAAATCCAGCATTGCCTTCCACAGTTTTACAGTAATGAAGAAATAAGTTTAGTCCCCACGTCGTAATTTCTAAATTATATTAATGGTCTGTAAAAAATTAAGGGAGATTTTTAAGTCTGTGGAACCATTTCTTTTCATTATATAAACTCTTGAGTGACGCCCGGAAATGCCATCGTAAATTCACTTGAAGCTCCTTCGCGAGAGAAAGCGTTCTGTTCCGTGTACTTCCGCTCGATGCTGAAGATTTAACCTAGATTTATAAGAAGCCAAGCCTCGGATACTGCAAACAAGAACTTACAGCAAGTAGTTGCTATCTTATGTTTTGGGGTTAGGATTTTCATGGATAAGAAATGTTTCTAGAATCCTGAGTTCTCTCACCGAGACCTAGAGATGTGGCAATTTTTTCAAAATTTATATCCAATTCCTTAGCATAAATATCAGTGTGTGTATCATGAACATTCGCTACACAACCAAGCTTCGAAATGTGATAAAGCAGCAGGAATATGGAGCAATTAACTTAAAATAAAGAAGATACACTATATTTATGTTAGTTAAATTTAAGATAAATTGTGTCTAAAATATCTTTGGCGGTCATTATCACCAGACGATGACGTAGATGATTGGATCATTATTAGAAACACACTAGAATCCAATTACTGTGTGAGTCAATGTACAGAATACTTTGTGTATATTGGGCATCATGGGAAGGTCCTTACTAAGTAGTGGCCCGGATAAATGATGTGGTATACCGAATCCAGAGGACCCCTAGGTCGAGGATGTTGGTAGTACACCTGGACCGGCTCGCGCCTTATCATGGAGCTGCGCGAGACGAGCAACCATAAAAGGGGGAAGATGTAGCGGTTGGAGAGCAGAGCAACGGGGAGAAGGGAAACAGTAGCAGGACACAAAGAAGATGCTGTAAGAACAGCCTCCAAAGACAAAGGAACAGAGGTGCACCGTTAGGCTATTCGGGACGAACAGCCTTAAGGAGGGAGCAGTGTGACATGTTGCGCAACGGAGGGGACCCCCCCGCCCCAGCGGTACGTGGCGGCATCGTAGCGCTCTCGTTACTATGGTAATAGGCAAGTCAACACCCCGCCCCTCTCCCCGCGGTGACGTTACACGCAACGCCGCAATTCCTACGTACCCGTAAACAACTCCGAACAGCGTTGCTACGTAACAGGCAGACACTGCGACTATATAAGGGAACTGCACATCCGCACAAATGTACCAGCCGCCGAAGACAGTTCTCAGGGCAGCAGTTACGAGTTACGAGTTGGCCAGGGAAGAGTATTCAGTCAATACTGTAATACTGCAGATAGCAGTAGCTGTCAGATTGTAAACTGTGTGATTATATGAGCGAGTGTGAAATAAAATTCGCTACATCCAATAAGGCGTGAAGTTATTTGTCGCGTTATACACCCAACACGTGACAATATGTATAATGTATGGCAGTCTACACAACAATATTTTGTATTTAAGAACAACGTAGACACTATTGAATCAACATTTGTTTTTATTGGCGCTACATGTTTCGATCCTTATACTGTGTCATCATCAGGCTACAATGATACCAGACTCAGTTGATGAATTGTATCTAATTCTTCAATAAAGATCCTTATTGTGCTCTTGACAGTTNTTTCGTGTAGGATATTCCTCTGCTCACTGACTCTAATTAACACTTCTTCATTTCTCACATAATCGGTCCAACTGATCTTCTCCATCCTTCTACTTGGATAATAACATTTAAAAATTAAAGACTAAAGATTAAAACATAAAAAATATTTATAACACACAACAGGATGCATACTATTGAGTTACTATGTGTAGGCAACATTATGAAACAAGAGGTCTTTGTAAGACTGCTTGAAATTCCCAACTTTTTATGAAATGTGTTTCAGGTAAAGATAAAGCTGTCCCTGTAACAGGCCGTGAAGACCCATAGGTATGTGAAAGGTCGAGGCTTTCACGTTTTCTAGACAATCGGCTCACAAATGGCGGTAAAGTTGTCAGTTTTACGCGCCGGCCGCACTTTAGCCCCCCCCCCCAGGAAGATTCCTGGTACTCATTTATGTTAGAGGCTGAGTCGACCCCAGGGGTCATAGTGCGGCTGGAAGGATTAGGTCAAATGAAAATTTCAATGACCTCATCGGGATTCGATCCCGCGACCTCCCGGCTTATATCACAGTTCCTCAACCAACTATGCTAAAGCATGCCAGTAGAATTTAATAAGATCTGCGAAGCTCTAGTAGCCTACTATGAAATTAGATGCATTACCAAGAGATGTCACATGCTCTCTAACACAGAAATCTTTGCGAATGAGCTGGCCGACCTAAGCACCGATGTTTCTGACTTGTATTCGGGAGGTATCCGGTACGAATACCATCCGGGGCACCGCACATTCTCACCGAGGTCCTTCGTGGTTTTCCTCATTTCCTTCAAACAAATTCTGGATATTACATCAAAGTAGGCCGCGGGTGATTATTTTCAGGTCCATTTCAATTCATCTTAATGTACCATTTAGCAATTTGACGCTGCATGTGGTACATACTGACAAAGTCATAACATTATCCATATAAACGGAGAATTCACTTCCTCGTTTTCCCCTTCCCTAGTAGATAATGTGGAACGGTGTGAATTGTTATTCTGCCAACACCATTTGAATATATTATTGTTATTATTATTATTATTATTATTATTATTTATTTACTAACAGTATTAGCAACATTCGTACTATTTCATAAATGTATGTATATATTTCAGCCTTCTTTAGATTTATGTTCACAGATTTATTTGTCATATTTGTATTTTGTTTTAATTATTTTCTGTATCATATATACTCGTGCTAACTTTGTAATTGGCCACTGTGCTGTTAAGTTATTGCACGTAAATAAACATGAATTGAATTGAATTGAATTATTATTATTGTTATTTTTTATGTGTATATGTACACGTATTGTCCTTTCTCGCCACGAATAGCCTAACTATTGGAAATACACTTATTTTATTTCTCACGCCTGTTGAAGCTAACTTCAATTTTCTTGGAATTGTTATTAATTTATTTCTGTTATATAGACTGTCATATTTTCTTTAATCATTTTTGTGTATTTCTGTGTACTCGTGCTAACTTTGTAATTGGCCAATGTGCTGTTAAGTTTGCACGTAAATAAACGCGAATTGAGCTGAACTGAATTGAATTGAATTAATAAGATTCTGTACTGTTCACAAGCTGGGAGATGATAACGCCGCTGTATTACTATTCGCGTGTGCATCTGAGCTTTGCTGCTATCTGGCGGGAGAGCCGGAACATCATTCCCCTTCGCTGTTGGATTCTACTGCTATCTGTTGTGAAGTTTCCTTACTTAAGTTATTGACTACTTCGGATATTTTCTATTGATTCGGTAATATTAGAATTTGTAAAACAGCGCGTCAGTCTCCTCCCTAAAAATGAAAGTTTAACAAAGTCAAGTTCGTGATTTAAAGAGACTATTGACGCGGTAGCCCAGTTAGTTGAGGCACTATGCTACAAGCCGGAAGGTCGCGGGTTCGAATCCCGATGAGGTGGATTTTTTCAATTTACCTAATCCTTCCAGCCGCCCTGTGGCCTTGGGTTCGACTCAGCCTCTAACAGAAATGAGTACCAGGAATATTACTGTGGGTAAAGGACGGCCGGCGCGTAGGGCTGACAACCTTACCGCTATCTATGAGCCGATTGTCTAGAAAATGTGGGACCCTCAACATCTCACACCCCTATGGGCCTTCATGGCCTCTTACAGGGATAGCTTTACTTACTTACTTTTACTTATTCACCGTGAGGTTTCTCCTCTTTTTAGCAATACCGGCATAAGTCGTAATAGTCACCCAAAAGAACAAAAATCATTTCATATTAATATTTGCTTGAACAATGCACATAAAATGCCGCGTACGGGTTTTTAGATTTTTTTACTTAAATATTGCCGGAGAACCTGGGTAAGACACAGTCTGCAATATCACAAACTTTCACCGATTCGTAAGATTTGGAGTTCTCACAGGGGCGGTAATGAGGGGTTCTGCCTTCTGTGATATAACGCTTTAAGTTACCCCTGTACTAAATTAATTAAGCGCAGCACCATGGAGACGTACGGGGTAGTGGAGGTATAGCTCCAATATTCTTAACCTTGACATTAGACGGAAGTGATTGATCAGCTTCGCGTCCCTACCGCTTAACCCCCGAAGAAATATTCCCAGGTACCGTTGTATAGGAGGCTGGGTGGACTCTAGAACATGTCTGGATGCTGTTAAGAAGAAAATATTTCTTGCCCCTACCGAGAATCGAACCCTAGCTGTCCAGTCCGTATGCCGTCACTATACCGACTGAGCTAGCCCTGCTCTTTTTAACGCCTTCTAACCAGTTGAGAAGCAACCGAATATTCGGTATAGAGTATAGCGGCGGGTGATGAATTGGCAAGGATTTGTAAGGAATCTCTCGTGGCTTAATCGAGGAACTGGAGGGTCCTCATGTCGTTACCGAGATTCGAACCGCTACCGCCTGAATTCAAGTTACAAGTTACAGGAGTTACCGTTGTGCTAACCGCTGTGTGGATCACATACAAAATCAGCCAGCTTATAAACGCAGATATTCGGGATTGATACAGAATCAATAAATAACCAGTGACGTCATGTAACAATACTTCATTTATAGTCTACTCTGTACTCAGAATTACCGAGTTTTCGGACTTTGTCCATCTTCCGGCATTCTGAAACCCAGAAAAATCAACGTTTCGGAACCTCGATCTCTTTTCGTTGTTAGGTGAGTGAGAGACACCCACTCTGTTGGGTTCCTCAGAAAGAGCTAACCTCAATCACAGAGATCCAGTTTCTGAAACGTTGAGTTTTCTAAGTAAGATTTAAGGTTTTCACGGCGGTGACTATGAAGAAAGCCGTCTTCTGGGAAGTGGCGCCGTATAGATATTGTGTTAACCGACGTTTCGGAGGAACATATCGCCTCCATCTTCAGGGTAGAAGAAAAAAGAAAATCCTCGAGCGAGCAGTCAGCGTGAGCAGGTGCTTACAGACTAATGTCGAGTCGAGTCGTGTTTTATAGTTTTTAGAATACCGGGCGATGGACAAAGTCTCAAAACCCAGTAATCCTAAGTGTTACACACCATAGACATAACCGCTAAAATCAACATAGTCTATACACACTAGAGGCAGCTGAACTGTATGGTGGCGCCGTGCTGCATCAGGAAAAGTAGCTGACGACTGTGTAGCTTTCACTCTGTGCCGTCAGATGGCAGAACGATCCACAGATGCGCTTGAACTCGCCGATTACAACTGGGTGGGCTTGCTTAGCGATAAAGCTCAAGATTAGTATTCAAAAGGTGCTCAGTTCGAGTATCTGCCAGAGTACCTGTTATCCTGACTGAGGTCTTTCGAGGATTTTTTGTTCCTTCCATGAAAAATCCCGAAATCGTAAGTCGATTAGGTCATACCCGATTCGTTCCAAATATCTTATAATCCATTAATCGTCTTACAATTTGATTTCGTGCAATTTAGATACTGATAGCGTCGTAAAATAAAACTACAATATCAACCACTAATAGTCATTCATATCGCCCCTGATGATGGAGACGAAGAACGTCTGTGAAACGTCGGCGCTTTTAGCTCAGCTTTGCCGCTACATATCGTCCGTGTGAATTTTGGTGAATTTCATTTCTTACGGCGGTCTCATAGTTCACTCACGTTTCAGAGGAACGTGCTGCCTCAGTCTTCAGGATAGAAGATATGTTGAGCATGTAACGAGCGAGAATCAAACAAGTTATCTCGGCGTCACGTGTAAAAAGAAAAGATTAGTTTCCTTCGTTTTCTCTTTGTATGTGAACATTCGGTCTTCCCTCGTTTGTTTTCCCTACCTGTCAGTGCAACTCCCTGGCAGGAGCGAGGCATCATCGTGGTTTTCAATTAATGCTATGCTTCTTGCCGCTTTTTGCCAGCAGGTCGTTCCCTGTTCATCTGAGGTTTATACCTTTACATCTCACAACAACAGGAATCTCTCAGTTCCAGCAGAAGAAACGTAACAAAGGAGACAGTCTTCAAGATGCTTTGTGCATTTCATCGGTAACGCTGAACGAGCTGACCTAGGTTTTTTGTTGTTTTCTTCAGTCTGTCTAGGTAAACGCCGGAATACTACATCGCTTAAGCAGAGACAGGTACCATACAGACCCTTTTCAGTTCATCATCCTTCCACATGGCGCTGTACGCCAGCCACTGAATATGTCGTGAAATATTCCACAAAATACGACGGAAGAAAGAGAAATTTTTATTGAATTCTAAGTTTTTTACATTTCTAGAAACCTCTTTGGAATTTAAAAAAAGTGCTATAATTATATTGAAGGAATTCAGGATGACATTCTGCAACTTTAAGTCGAACTACATAAAAGTTTACTGTCAATAATTAAATTAAATTAAATAATTAAATTAAAGAAAATTAACTGTTTTCGCATACCTATTCTTTTTATTGCTAGTGGGGTGGGACTAAGTCCCTTGTACTGCGGCCACTTCTGGCCTATTGTACCAGCCCCAGATGATATATGAGGGTGACTGTGGATCAATTGGCGGAATGAAACCGAAGTACTTGGAGAAAACGTGCCCTAGCGCCACATTGTCCACCACAAATCCCACTTGACCAGACCCGGGATCGAACCCGGACCGTTTCGCATACCTAACTAACTTCATGGAGCTGAGCCCTTCTTGAGAAGATGCCAGTTGTGCAGTTACTCGAGAAGTTCCCACAATTTTATCAAACCCGAAGGTTCATTACTATGTTCATAAGAACCCTCCACAGATCCGTCCTGAGCCAGATCAATCCAGTCCATACCGCCCTATCTTATCTAAGATCCATTTTTATATTATCCTTCCATCTACGTCTACGTTTTCCCAGTGGTCTCTTTCGTTCTTTCTTTTAGTCTGACAGATAGTTACAAAATTTTCGGAGGAATCTCATGTTTCCATCTTCAGTATGTTAGAAGATGTTACAGACGTAAGGAGAGTCTGAACGAGGACTCCAAGGGAACCAGTGCAGCTAACAAGAAGAGTATAAATGACATTTTTTCGAAGAGACTGGAAAAAAAAATGACGAAGGTTTTGAGTTCCCTCTACGTCCTCTTGTCTCCCTCGCAGAATTTCTGTCTTCTTCACAACTTCCGGACTAGCTCTAGATCCCGTCAAGTCTCGTCCAAATTTGGCCCCAGGAGTTCTTTTCCCCAGGGTAAAGAGATCTACGGTTCAGGCTGATACTGTGTAGAACTGTACCTCCGCTCTCCACTCCGCCTTCGTGACGCGATGCTTAATTAAGCAGAGGGACTTTAACTTTAAGCTTATATGTTAAATTATATTTTGATTCTTTCATTGACTAGAATTCTACAACGTGTCCGAGGCTCTAGACAGAGGCACATTGTTCTTATTCTGAACCACATACGGAGTATATTGTCACGATGTATGTTTGTGACTACAGTCGGGGTATGGACTGATGAATGAATATATTGACCACTATAAATAAATGTTTCATGGAGGTAGGCCTAGACCCACTGGGGCTGTAGTGCCAACGGAAAAAAAAAATGTAGCATTACCGCTAAGTTCCACACTTTACAAATCACCAGAGTACCGGCTAAAATGTTTCCAGGCTTCCATGTTTTCATCAGCCGTTCCCTGGCAACAGCTTCTAACAATGTAGATTTTTCAGCTTCACGCTTTCAGATTATACTTGTACCTTCACACCTTACCGTACAGAACTCAACTCTCAACTAACAACTCTCAGCTAACAATTGCCAAGCTGACTTTCAACTGAATGGGTTGATCTTGTTGTTTCTCTTACAGCCCCTTTGCACGATCTGAGAACAAAACACCGTTACAGATAGAAACTCTATTGTTGTACAGGCATCTTTACCGTGCCATTGCATAGCAACGGCTGTTGTCTCATTTGTATCGAGGATTTTACCCAGCAATTGCTCTCTACATCACAATATGGATTGCATATAAACAACGTGAGAAGAAACTTGACATCAGTAAGGCCCCCCCATACATACACAGTTTGGCCTTCCGATCGACCTTACAGGCAAAACTGTGACAGTTTACCCCCTCCCTTTCCTCCCCATACACGCGCAGATAAAGCGGCAGGCTTCATGCCACAATCACGGTCTTCCAGCCTATAATGCTGAGTCACACACGTCACGTGCGTGCTACGGTCCTGCAGGCAGAACTGACGTACTGACGGGTTTCCCACAGGCCAACAGTCCAAACGATTGGCCGGTCGGCCGCACCACTCACGTCAGTTTTGCCTTTCAGTCTTCAACTGTGCAGGCCTACCTGGAGTCCAAACTCTGTGTATATGGGAGCCCTAAAACATTCACTTCAAAAGCCCCTCTAAACACATTCAATAGTAGTTCCGTTTTTTCCTTCTTGCTTACTCTTCTGTTCTGAAGGTGGCGCTGCAGTAACGTGGTTCACAACGCACCGACAATTCCGTAGTGCCCACTGCCTCCACGTAATACTCTAGCAGAGAAGAAAGGCGTCTTGTGTATAGCACGAACAATGTTTCGCATTGTACGCCTACGAAAAGTGATTCCTGTATCGCATGTTGCTTATATTTTTTTCTTTACATTCAGTCCATGCATATTGCGGACAAAGTGTAGTGTGTGTGTGTGTGTGTGTGTGTGTGTGTGTGTGTGTGTGCGCGTGTGTGTGTGTGTGCGCGCGTGCGTGCGTGCGTGCGTGTGTGTGTGTGTGTGAGACAGAAGCGCAAGCTCCGAGGCTTACATTAAGCAGCCGACTGTGATATTGGTGTCACGTGTGAAGCACTTCCTCCAGCAAAGTCTCTCTCCACCCTCTTGGAAGAAATTGCTCCTTCAGTGTGGCTTCTGTTGATGTGAATCGCCTCGGCTCATTGCCCCTGCATGACGTAATCAAGCGACGGTCTGTTTCTGTTCCAATCTACTGAAGTAGGCCAGTGTTTGTAATTTCCGGTAGGATAGGTTGTACCGTGTAGACACATTTTGGTCAGACTTGTGACTTCTGCAGTAACATACGGTGCACGATGTGGCACTGGGACAGGTTTTCTCCGCATACTGCTGTTTCTCCCGTCAATTCTCATTCCACAGACTGCCCCACAATAATTTATCATCCGGGGCTATGTAGTCTCCACACTGACAGCGTCATCAGATAACAAAGCATGAAAAGAAACACGGAAATACAGTCTGTCTATGTCTAGAAACATTTTGCGAGATGAACATGTTAAGTGGTTCTGTTGTTCCGTTAGATTCTCTATAGGGAAACTGACTATCCTGACGGAATTTGCGTGGTTTTCCTCAGTTCCTCCAGGAAAATGTCGAATAGTCCATTAAACCATGCCCTATCTATCTATCTATCTATCTATGTGTAAAAGTATATATGCCTATGAATGTATGTATATACACTTGTCTATCTTTTTATCTCTGTGTTTATTCTGTCTATCTCTGCATGTCTGTCTGTCTGTCTGCATGAGTATAACAGAGAGCTGGACAAATTCTGTAAGATTTATGAACAATTCCCCGCACCTACTTCCATGATGCAATATCCGCTTAGATTTCGAAGTTTCCGTTTGTATGTAAATCGGACTAAATCACAAGCATGATACACAGATCGAAAGATCAATGTTAATCGATCGATTAGACTCAGCTTAATAATTACAATTAAATATTCATTTAAATTATTGGCGAATGACGTAGAAATTATTCCCTCCAGGTAAGTTCGGGGGATGTTATTTCAAGTAGGTCTCGACCACTTCCGTCCACATTCTTCAAATTCATTTTTTAACAGTCGTTCTCTTATTCGACGCTACATAATCTGAGATGCTATAGCGTCGTTAAACTAAATACATAAATAAAACAAATAATTAACAAATGCTTATATGTTAATTACTATTGTAATAAGGCAAACATGGTCTTGCTTTTCCTCAATCCCTCTCGTGCATGAAGCGGAACATAATCCAATATTTGTTTTCTTTTTTCCTTGGCACTACAGCCCCAGTGGGCCTAGGCCTACCTCCATGAACTTCTCCGTTCACTTCGGTTTTTCTAGATCTTACACATTCAGTAGGACTCCTTGGGCGGGTGATCAGCTCGTCGCAAGGCCTCTACCTGTACACAAACACAGAAAAACGCACACACAAACTAAACATCCATGCCCTGAGTGGGATTCGAACCCATGATCCCGGTTTCCAAGCGAGCGAAGACAGTACATGCCTTAGACCGCTCGGCTACCGTGACCGGCCCCACTATTTATTTACTAGTTAAATACGAAGTCGATCGCTAGCTGCAGTACGACAAGGACGTCTTGTAAGTGCACCGCTACTGAGACACATACTGCCAGTGAAATACGACGTACGCCTCAGGGCTATCAACAAACAGCAAGTACTTAATCTACGTAATATACTTATACATTTAATATAAATATTTATTATAATCCGCCTTAATAAACAAACAACAAATCGAAATAGAAATAAAGGCTAAAATAATAGAGTGCGGCCCAAGGCCAAGCTCCAAATCACATGTACAACACACAGTCAAATACGGACTCGTATGCAGAGCAAAACCCATCAACATCATACATGCATATAGCATCACCCTCC